>NC_041214.2:16310602-16339488 GCF_002837175.3 Physeter macrocephalus
AAAAAAAAAAAAAAAAAAAGTAAAAAATAGAGTGAGTCTCATCATTGTTTTCTTCATGAGTTGAAACTGAGTTAAAATAAATAAAGAGTCCAAAACACTAGGGGGAGAGAAGGAAAAAGGAGGAAATGGAACATTTTTATTTGAAAGAATGTCATCAGGAGTGGTAACCAGACTGCCTGGAAACAGCAATCTTCCTATTGAAGAGAAGTCCCAAAGGGGGCACTGATCCAATGTATCTTTTACCTACTGAAAAACAATATTATCTCTTCATGTTACTTTAATTGTATTTTTCAATCAAAAACATATTCAAATAATGCTTCTTGTACTATCATATATTTGGACTCTGGGGAAGGTGGGTTGGATGAAGAAATCTTTGTAAAAGCTCTGTGCACAGTTACAGGAGTCCACAATTTAGGAAAGATCACAAATACCTTTCTCATAGTTCTTTTTATACTTTATTTTCTCTCCCAGAGTTCAAAGGAGTTCCCTAATGCCTTACTCTGCTTTACAGATTTGTTCTGTTGGCTGTGGCCCAACCCTCAACTTGCATGCTCAGCAAAATTTGAATGAACTTCTCTACTCTCTTGTTCTAATTCTAGTTTACAGGCACTTTTGTTTTCTTAAAAACATAAGTAGGAGGCTAACTAAAGATGGACATTGCGACTTATTGGTTCTGTCCCTGAAACCACAGGAAACTGGAGATGTTAGCAAACATTCAACTTTCAGTGCTTCAGACATAAATGTGGTCAATCCTTTGATTACTTCCTCAACTCTCTGCAGTCATCCTAAACTTTTTCATCTCATAATTTTCTGAAACAACTAATGCAATGTGGTAGCCACCTCATACACAAAACGGCTTTGAGTTGTACTTGCAGAGGCCAAAGTTCTCTGTAGGTTTTTCAATTCTAGTTTTCCTGTTAGAATCTTATACCTCAGAGACATGAAAACTATTGCTCTCAGTAAAGGGTTGCTTAACGGTTTTAGTTGAGCAAGCTGTGCAGAAATTCTTCATTGCAAACTCTCTCTACCCCCCTCACTTTTACTCCCAGGATGCTTATCTTTGTTTCAGGAATTGATTACCTTTATTATAAATATGAATTGGGTTTGTTTTCTTTATTACTTTTCATGTCATTTTGTATTTATTTAATTTGTGAATTGTTACCATTTTGTATGCTTTTGCATCATTTTGTTTTCTGGGTTATTTTCTAGGTAGTTAAAAGTTATTCTTTATGCATCTACCATTGGTTCATACAGTTCCTATGACAATAAGAATATAGTAGACAGATATTTATTCTGAAAGAGAGATGAGAGACAATGACATTTGTTCATATGGTGGTTGTCCTGGCATACTCAAGAGGGCTTAGATCTGTTCTTAGATCCTAGCCCCAGAGGATACAAGTTGAGCCAGTGAGGGAAAGTTGCATAGATGTAGGTTTGGTGTAAGGAATGAACTTTCTAATTGTTAGATCTGTTCAACAATATGCTAAGAACAGGAAGTTGTGCATATGAGTTCCCCATCACTGGAGGTGTAATAGCCAAGACCAGGGAAGGAGTCAGCTCAGTGGGATCTAAGATCCCTCCAAATTGTGATATTCCACACTTCCCTAATTCATTATGGGAACCACAGACAGAGTATGTGTGCATATACCATTCACAGAAGTCATGGGGAAAATTTAGAAATCCTCACTAGAAGTAGTGAAACGGAGAAGGACCTTATCGTCCTTCCCCCCATGTCCTCCATCTGCCTTTTGTCTGTGGAAAAACTTTAGTCAAAGAATAAGTTTAATCAGAGAAGTGAAAAAATACAAAAGCAGAGGAAAAGCAGTTAGACAGGACAAAACAACAATAGTTTAGTCAGTAAGCAAAGTCAAGGACATTTAACTCCTTCTCAAGGGCTATAGATAATATTCTGAGCCATATCCTGTGAGCTGTCTTGTACATACTGAAACCCACACCTGGTGGAAGAAGTTAACTACATGATGACCAGGCTGTAGCCGTGACTTAAGCTGCCAGAATTCCGAGAACTGGCCTCAAGGAAATGGGAAAAAACCGACCCTGGAACTGGAGATGAACTGTACTTAAAACAATCAAGACAACGCAGGTCAGACCACCGCATGACCAATTTCAAGATGACTGTCAGAGCTGGCTGTGCTGTTTCTGCATGTAGCCCCCTCCCTCTGTCTACAAAAGCTCTTGCCCACTGGTTGTCAGTAGCAGGGGTGGGGGGTAGGTGAGGAGTCTGCCTTTGAACAGGAGCCCATCCTTCTCCCGGTTGCTGGCATCCAAAATAAAGCAAACTTTCCAGGACTTCCCTGGTGGCGCGGGGACTTCCCTGGTGGCGCAGAGGTTAAGAATCCGCCTGCCAATGCAGGGGACACGGGTTCGAGCCCTGGTCCGGGAAGATCCCACATGCCGCGGAGCAACTAAGCCCGTGATCCACAACTACTGAGCCTTCCCTCTAGAGCCTGTGAGCCACAACTACTGAGCCCATGCACCACAACTACTGAAGCCCGCGTGCCTAGAGCCCATGCTCTGCAACAAGAGAAGCCACCGCAATGAGAAGTCCGTGCACTGCAACGAAGAGTAACCCCCGCTCACCACAACAAGAGAAAGCCCGCGTGCAGCAACGAAGACCCAATGCAGCCAAAAATAAATAGATAGAAGACTTTAAAAAAAAAAAAAAAAAAGCAAACTATCCTTTCCACCAGCCTTGCCTCTTTAATGGCTTTTGAGCGTCGATCAGCCGGACCCCACTTTCCATTACACTAGGACCTCATATTCTGTTTTCCCAGCCCTGCTCTGTCCTGACTTAACTACTGAAGCCCGCGTGCCTAGAGCCCATGCTCTGCAACAAGAGAAGCCACCGCAATGAGAAGCCCGTGCACCGCAACGAAGAGTAGCCCCCGCTCACCACAAGAGAAAGCCCGTGTGCAGCAACGAAGACCCAATGCAGCCAAAAATAAATAGATAGAAGACTTTAAAAAAAAAAAAAAAAAGCAAACTATCCTTTCCACCAGCCTTGCCTCTTTAATGGCTTTTGAGCGTCGATCAGCCGGACCCCACTTTCCATTACACTAGGACCTCATATTCTGTTTTCCCAGCCCTGCTCTGTCCTGACTTGGAGTATATGGATTATGGGGTGAGGGATTTAATGCTTCAGTGCTTGCTATTGATTTGTAAATGAAAAGGTTGGCCCCTGGTGTCACAGTCACTGGAAGAGAGAGATCTGAATCCTAGCCTTGGCCTTGTAACAAATACACTCTGGGCCGATCATCTCACCCGTGTAGGTCTCAGTTTTCTCACAGGTATAATAAATTGGATTAGGAAACCTTCCTAGCAAGACCTTCCTGCTTTGATATTCTAGAGTAAGAACAAATCTCAGGACTATTGGTTGAAAAGCAACAAATGAATGCGATGTACTTGGACTTAGGAAGTACAAAAGTATGGCTTTTTCATCAATACATAGTCATTGTAATAATGACAAGATTACCTTTCCTGTCTGACCTCAGGAAATAGTTTGTGTCAGTAGGCAAGCAGGAAAAAAAACGGTATTTCCAGATTATTAACATCCATTTAGGGGTAGCTATCAACTTGTTCCTGCTAGCAGGAGAAGTTTTCAAATATTCACTCACTCAGCAATTATTAAGTAAGTACCTGTAGAGCTCCAAACACTGGGATGTCCAGCGCTGGGGGTAAGATGGAGGCTCACACACAAGAAAATACACAGTCTTTTACTTGAGAAGCTCACCATCTGGTGGAAAAAACAAGCACATAGTAGGCAATAATAATAAGCTAGAGTACTGAAGCAAAAACTAAGATTCAGGACTAAATAGAAGACAGTACTTCGAAAATGTTTATGACTTGTTCCGGGGGCCAACCATCCCTGCCCCACAAAAAAAAGCCTGGATGCTGAATTTTTCTCTTCCCAGTTGCTAGGAATAAAGTGCAGCACACTGAGTTATCAAGGCTTAAATTCAATGGCAGTAATACCTCCCTTCTTGTGGGGCAGAAAGTGCACAGTCAGCCGTCATGACTTGTTACAGAAACAGATCCCTGCTCCGTAAGGTTAATCCACTTTGAACATGATAAGGCACGAAGAGGTGGCACCCAGAGACTTCCCTCGGCTCCATTCAAATATAGCCCAGAGCCCCACAGCCAGCCAGCATCTGTGCTGTTTGAACAAGACATACTTCTGCCCATGATTAACTGGCTTTAGAGTTCAGTTTGAAGAATCAGATAAACAAGTATCAGTTTTCTGCTTTCCCTTCTCCCTGTCCTCTGTTCCAGTCCACTCCACTATGGTCTCTGTTCTTTTTGTGGGTGGGTAAGAGAGTTTTAGACAAATATTGAAAGGCTCCCTTATTTGAAGATTTCAGCTTGGGACTGGTGTTTTCTGTCCCTGGAGGACACTTGGGCAATGAATTGCCTCATTGTTTTTAGAGGACGGCTATTCAGTGAGAAGTGTGGGTGTCTAGCTGAACCACTGCAGTTTTCTGGAGCCAACCGAATGGTGATGCTCTCCCCAGAAAAAAGGGTTGGCTTGCCATCTAATTCAAAAAGGCTGTGAAAACTGTAAAAACAAAGCCAGTATTTCACATGTGCAAAAGGTCACTTGTAAAACGTCCCTATGGCATTGAGATTAATTTACACGTGATAATTTTTTGATTTGGACGCCAGTATTCTGAACCATTACTCTGAAATAAGTTAAGCATGAGGAGACTATTAAAAACAACAACAACAACCAAAAAAAATCCTATACTTCTTTTTATATAGTTAAGGCAGTTCTGGACTATCTGTATTTGTTTATTCTATTTATTCCAACTTTGTTTCAGAAATTATTTTAAGTGGCCACGCTCTCAGTAAGAAGGCTACCCTAATTACAGACTCAAAGCAGGCTTGGTTTCTACTTGGGAAACTTATCCTACTTCAAATTGTATTCCTCTCGCTGAAATGACAATGAAATAAAAGTCCCGGGCAGTGCCAGGAGGGCTGCCATTACGCCCATAAAAGAGCAGGACTTACTCGACATCTCAGTTGGACGGATGCTTCAGCAGCTGCCAGCTCTAAAGCTGGCTGGCAGATACTTTTGGCACAAAGTTGGAGCACAGCTAGTACAGTTGGGGTTAAAGCAGCACCCTCACAGGCCCTCGGATTACTCAAGCAGTGAAGCCGAACAGAAAGACAAACCCAATGTTTGTCCAGATTTTTCTCTGGTTATGCTCAAAGAAATGATCTCTACAAATTCAGCCTACTTCAGCACTCTGAGTTGTGGGCCTTATTGAACTGACTGTAAAATTCTCTCTTTCATAAGAGCTTGTATTCTTCAATCCATGGCAGGCATTTCAAGCCATGGGAACAAATGTAAATACCAGACAGGTTTTTTGAATAAGTAGCAACACTCAGCCTACATTTTCCCACTCCATTTCTTCACTTTATAGCAGTCTGAAAGCTCTCCTGGCCCTAGCACGCCACCAAAATTCTTCTTATCAAATTTGTCAATGGTCATTTTTAGAAAGTTATATTACTTGACTTAACAACATTGGACAATTTTGACCACTCTTTCTTTTTCCAAACTCTCTCTTTCTTTGGCTTCTCTTCCACCCATTTTAGCCTTTTCTTCCCAAAGTCTCCTTTTTATTGTAACCCTCTCCTTTACCTTTTCTTAAGTGTCATGTTGCCTCAGGTCTTGATTTTAGTCCTCTTCTAGTTTTTTTTTTACTTCCTATGCTGCCATACCTGCTCCCGGTGCTTTAATTACCAAGTATATTGGATGGTTTCAACAATCACTTCCAAATCAGCTTTTTTTATTGAGTGCCAGTTCTATATAGTCAACCGTCTCCTGGAAATAACCCTGTAGAGACCCCACAGACTCCTCCAAATGAATATATCCATAATGGAACTCACCCCGAACTTGATCCCTTTCTTCAATGCCCCATATCCTCTTCAATGGTGCACCATCTACTGGAAGGAGAAATAGGGAGTCATCATGGACTCTCTTCCCTTTCCATCACTCTCCATCTATCACCAGGTCTTGTTAAGTTTACTTTCTCAATGTCTCCTGAATCTATTCTTTTTTTTGTCTCCTGTCACCAGCTGTCACGTGGACGGCTCATCTCCCATAGCCACACAGGGCTCCCTGCAATACATTTTCCAGCCAGATTGTTGGTTTTAATAAACACCTAACTTAAAACCAACAGATAGCTTCCCAATACTTCTGGGATTAATTCCAAAATTCCAAACATGCCCCTTAAGGTCCAGTGCTGCCCCTCTAGTCTCATTTTGGGCCACAACTATTCATTTGTGGTAATGAGGCACAACTGGTTTCTCTTAGAGTATGGTCTTTCCAATCTCAAGGCCTCTCACATGCTATTCTCTCTTCGTTGTAGAGAGATTTACTCTTATATGTCCTTCCAGTTTCTAACTAAATCCTACTCCCCTTGCCTAATGCTCTGGCCAACCCACTTATCTCCCCTTTTATAACAGTCATTATATTTTATTCTAAAAGCTTTTTAAACTACTCTTTTCTGCCAATACACTTGAACTTAGTAAGGGTGGAATCAAATTTATCTTAACTTCCTCAAGTAACTGGGGACATAGTAAAGTCTCAGTAAATACTATTGAGAATAAATTAATGGATATTTAATGCATTTTTGCATAATAATGAGTATAATTATAAACAATTTTAAATGCTTTACAGAACTTTTTGGGTAGGAAATAAAATGGACTGTTGCATTTAGTCATAGAAGGAAATACTAGCATTTGTGTGTTAGTAACTATTTAAAGGAGCTAATAATAGGGTCATGTTTCTATCATCCCCTCAATATAGTAGGCATCTTTTCTCTGTAAAACACTTCTTTTGTGGAAAGAAAAAACTAACCCAAATGAGTCGTGGTAAGATAAAATTTGGAAATTTTATGTCCTTTTTTTTTTCTTTCCCCAAATTATTTATGTCATTGCACATATTTTCTCTGCTGGATCTGGGGAAAGGAGAGAATGGCACACATCAGCAGCAGATGTATTGGGAAGAGATGTCGAGGCTTAGAGCTACAGCAGGATGCAGTACCTCGGCAGAGGCCAGAGAGGACAAAATAACAATAGGCAGAGACACCTCTTCCCTCAACTGCGCTCCTGTGAAGCTTCTCTTCTCACCCAGGTACCACCTTGGGAGAAGGAAGGCTGACATCTTGAGAGGGAACCAGCTCTGCCTGGGAGCTTGAACTTCAACTGACGGGAGGATGAAATGTTGTATTGACCTGAAAGAGATCGCTGTAAACAGAGAGACTGAGTTCACACCCCCAAGTGTGAACACTCATTGTTATTACAGAGCAGAAATACGGACTGTGAGAAAGTCAAGTTTATTGCAACGGGAGAGGCCACAACAGTGAGAGGCCCGCGTAACGCAAAAAAAAAAAAAAAAAAAGTAAAAAATAGAGTGAGTCTCATCATTGTTTTCTTCATGAGTTGAAACTGAGTTAAAATAAATAAAGAGTCCAAAACACTAGGGGGAGAGAAGGAAAAAGGAGGAAATGGAACATTTTTATTTGAAAGAATGTCATCAGGAGTGGTAACCAGACTGCCTGGAAACAGCAATCTTCCTATTGAAGAGAAGTCCCAAAGGGGGCACTGATCCAATGTATCTTTTACCTACTGAAAAACAATATTATCTCTTCATGTTACTTTAATTGTATTTTTCAATCAAAAACATATTCAAATAATGCTTCTTGTACTATCATATATTTGGACTCTGGGGAAGGTGGGTTGGATGAAGAAATCTTTGTAAAAGCTCTGTGCACAGTTACAGGAGTCCACAATTTAGGAAAGATCACAAATACCTTTCTCATAGTTCTTTTTATACTTTATTTTCTCTCCCAGAGTTCAAAGGAGTTCCCTAATGCCTTACTCTGCTTTACAGATTTGTTCTGTTGGCTGTGGCCCAACCCTCAACTTGCATGCTCAGCAAAATTTGAATGAACTTCTCTACTCTCTTGTTCTAATTCTAGTTTACAGGCACTTTTGTTTTCTTAAAAACATAAGTAGGAGGCTAACTAAAGATGGACATTGCGACTTATTGGTTCTGTCCCTGAAACCACAGGAAACTGGAGATGTTAGCAAACATTCAACTTTCAGTGCTTCAGACATAAATGTGGTCAATCCTTTGATTACTTCCTCAACTCTCTGCAGTCATCCTAAACTTTTTCATCTCATAATTTTCTGAAACAACTAATGCAATGTGGTAGCCACCTCATACACAAAACGGCTTTGAGTTGTACTTGCAGAGGCCAAAGTTCTCTGTAGGTTTTTCAATTCTAGTTTTCCTGTTAGAATCTTATACCTCAGAGACATGAAAACTATTGCTCTCAGTAAAGGGTTGCTTAACGGTTTTAGTTGAGCAAGCTGTGCAGAAATTCTTCATTGCAAACTCTCTCTACCCCCCTCACTTTTACTCCCAGGATGCTTATCTTTGTTTCAGGAATTGATTACCTTTATTATAAATATGAATTGGGTTTGTTTTCTTTATTACTTTTCATGTCATTTTGTATTTATTTAATTTGTGAATTGTTACCATTTTGTATGCTTTTGCATCATTTTGTTTTCTGGGTTATTTTCTAGGTAGTTAAAAGTTATTCTTTATGCATCTACCATTGGTTCATACAGTTCCTATGACAATAAGAATATAGTAGACAGATATTTATTCTGAAAGAGAGATGAGAGACAATGACATTTGTTCATATGGTGGTTGTCCTGGCATACTCAAGAGGGCTTAGATCTG
Organism: Physeter macrocephalus; assembly: GCF_002837175.3. Taxonomy (NCBI): domain Eukaryota; kingdom Metazoa; phylum Chordata; class Mammalia; order Artiodactyla; family Physeteridae; genus Physeter; species Physeter macrocephalus. Next base: position 16,319,373 of record NC_041214.2, read on the forward strand.
TTCTTAGATCCTAGCCCCAGAGGATACAAGTTGAGCCAGTGAGGGAAAGTTGCATAGATGTAGGTTTGGTGTAAGGAATGAACTTTCTAATTGTTAGATCTGTTCAACAATATGCTAAGAACAGGAAGTTGTGCATATGAGTTCCCCATCACTGGAGGTGTAATAGCCAAGACCAGGGAAGGAGTCAGCTCAGTGGGATCTAAGATCCCTCCAAATTGTGATATTCCACACTTCCCTAATTCATTATGGGAACCACAGACAGAGTATGTGTGCATATACCATTCACAGAAGTCATGGGGAAAATTTAGAAATCCTCACTAGAAGTAGTGAAACGGAGAAGGACCTTATCGTCCTTCCCCCCATGTCCTCCATCTGCCTTTTGTCTGTGGAAAAACTTTAGTCAAAGAATAAGTTTAATCAGAGAAGTGAAAAAATACAAAAGCAGAGGAAAAGCAGTTAGACAGGACAAAACAACAATAGTTTAGTCAGTAAGCAAAGTCAAGGACATTTAACTCCTTCTCAAGGGCTATAGATAATATTCTGAGCCATATCCTGTGAGCTGTCTTGTACATACTGAAACCCACACCTGGTGGAAGAAGTTAACTACATGATGACCAGGCTGTAGCCGTGACTTAAGCTGCCAGAATTCCGAGAACTGGCCTCAAGGAAATGGGAAAAAACCGACCCTGGAACTGGAGATGAACTGTACTTAAAACAATCAAGACAACGCAGGTCAGACCACCGCATGACCAATTTCAAGATGACTGTCAGAGCTGGCTGTGCTGTTTCTGCATGTAGCCCCCTCCCTCTGTCTACAAAAGCTCTTGCCCACTGGTTGTCAGTAGCAGGGGTGGGGGGTAGGTGAGGAGTCTGCCTTTGAACAGGAGCCCATCCTTCTCCCGGTTGCTGGCATCCAAAATAAAGCAAACTTTCCAGGACTTCCCTGGTGGCGCGGAGGTTAAGAATCCGCCTGCCAATGCAGGGGACACGGGTTCGAGCCCTGGTCCGGGAAGATCCCACATGCCGCGGAGCAACTAAGCCCGTGATCCACAACTACTGAGCCTTCCCTCTAGAGCCTGTGAGCCACAACTACTGAGCCCATGCACCACAACTACTGAAGCCCGCGTGCCTAGAGCCCATGCTCTGCAACAAGAGAAGCCACCGCAATGAGAAGCCCGTGCACCGCAACGAAGAGTAGCCCCCGCTCACCACAAGAGAAAGCCCGTGTGCAGCAACGAAGACCCAATGCAGCCAAAAATAAATAGATAGAAGACTTTAAAAAAAAAAAAAAAAAGCAAACTATCCTTTCCACCAGCCTTGCCTCTTTAATGGCTTTTGAGCGTCGATCAGCCGGACCCCACTTTCCATTACACTAGGACCTCATATTCTGTTTTCCCAGCCCTGCTCTGTCCTGACTTGGAGTATATGGATTATGGGGTGAGGGATTTAATGCTTCAGTGCTTGCTATTGATTTGTAAATGAAAAGGTTGGCCCCTGGTGTCACAGTCACTGGAAGAGAGAGATCTGAATCCTAGCCTTGGCCTTGTAACAAATACACTCTGGGCCGATCATCTCACCCGTGTAGGTCTCAGTTTTCTCACAGGTATAATAAATTGGATTAGGAAACCTTCCTAGCAAGACCTTCCTGCTTTGATATTCTAGAGTAAGAACAAATCTCAGGACTATTGGTTGAAAAGCAACAAATGAATGCGATGTACTTGGACTTAGGAAGTACAAAAGTATGGCTTTTTCATCAATACATAGTCATTGTAATAATGACAAGATTACCTTTCCTGTCTGACCTCAGGAAATAGTTTGTGTCAGTAGGCAAGCAGGAAAAAAAAAGGTATTTCCAGATTATTAACATCCATTTAGGGGTAGCTATCAACTTGTTCCTGCTAGCAGGAGAAGTTTTCAAATATTCACTCACTCAGCAATTATTAAGTAAGTACCTGTAGAGCTCCAAACACTGGGATGTCCAGCGCTGGGGGTAAGATGGAGGCTCACACACAAGAAAATACACAGTCTTTTACTTGAGAAGCTCACCATCTGGTGGAAAAAACAAGCACATAGTAGGCAATAATAATAAGCTAGAGTACTGAAGCAAAAACTAAGATTCAGGACTAAATAGAAGACAGTACTTCGAAAATGTTTATGACTTGTTCCGGGGGCCAACCATCCCTGCCCCACAAAAAAAAGCCTGGATGCTGAATTTTTCTCTTCCCAGTTGCTAGGAATAAAGTGCAGCACACTGAGTTATCAAGGCTTAAATTCAATGGCAGTAATACCTCCCTTCTTGTGGGGCAGAAAGTGCACAGTCAGCCGTCATGACTTGTTACAGAAACAGATCCCTGCTCCGTAAGGTTAATCCACTTTGAACATGATAAGGCACGAAGAGGTGGCACCCAGAGACTTCCCTCGGCTCCATTCAAATATAGCCCAGAGCCCCACAGCCAGCCAGCATCTGTGCTGTTTGAACAAGACATACTTCTGCCCATGATTAACTGGCTTTAGAGTTCAGTTTGAAGAATCAGATAAACAAGTATCAGTTTTCTGCTTTCCCTTCTCCCTGTCCTCTGTTCCAGTCCACTCCACTATGGTCTCTGTTCTTTTTGTGGGTGGGTAAGAGAGTTTTAGACAAATATTGAAAGGCTCCCTTATTTGAAGATTTCAGCTTGGGACTGGTGTTTTCTGTCCCTGGAGGACACTTGGGCAATGAATTGCCTCATTGTTTTTAGAGGACGGCTATTCAGTGAGAAGTGTGGGTGTCTAGCTGAACCACTGCAGTTTTCTGGAGCCAACCGAATGGTGATGCTCTCCCCAGAAAAAAGGGTTGGCTTGCCATCTAATTCAAAAAGGCTGTGAAAACTGTAAAAACAAAGCCAGTATTTCACATGTGCAAAAGGTCACTTGTAAAACGTCCCTATGGCATTGAGATTAATTTACACGTGATAATTTTTTGATTTGGACGCCAGTATTCTGAACCATTACTCTGAAATAAGTTAAGCATGAGGAGACTATTAAAAACAACAACAACAACCAAAAAAAATCCTATACTTCTTTTTATATAGTTAAGGCAGTTCTGGACTATCTGTATTTGTTTATTCTATTTATTCCAACTTTGTTTCAGAAATTATTTTAAGTGGCCACGCTCTCAGTAAGAAGGCTACCCTAATTACAGACTCAAAGCAGGCTTGGTTTCTACTTGGGAAACTTATCCTACTTCAAATTGTATTCCTCTCGCTGAAATGACAATGAAATAAAAGTCCCGGGCAGTGCCAGGAGGGCTGCCATTACGCCCATAAAAGAGCAGGACTTACTCGACATCTCAGTTGGACGGATGCTTCAGCAGCTGCCAGCTCTAAAGCTGGCTGGCAGATACTTTTGGCACAAAGTTGGAGCACAGCTAGTACAGTTGGGGTTAAAGCAGCACCCTCACAGGCCCTCGGATTACTCAAGCAGTGAAGCCGAACAGAAAGACAAACCCAATGTTTGTCCAGATTTTTCTCTGGTTATGCTCAAAGAAATGATCTCTACAAATTCAGCCTACTTCAGCACTCTGAGTTGTGGGCCTTATTGAACTGACTGTAAAATTCTCTCTTTCATAAGAGCTTGGATTCTTCAATCCATGGCAGGCATTTCAAGCCATGGGAACAAATGTAAATACCAGACAGGTTTTTTGAATAAGTAGCAACACTCAGCCTGCATTTTCCCACTCCATTTCTTCACTTTATAGCAGTCTGAAAGCTCTCCTGGCCCTAGCACGCCACCAAAATTCTTCTTATCAAATTTGTCAATGGTCATTTTTAGAAAGTTATATTACTTGACTTAACAACATTGGACAATTTTGACCACTCTTTCTTTTTCCAAACTCTCTCTTTCTTTGGCTTCTCTTCCACCCATTTTAGCCTTTTCTTCCCAAAGTCTCCTTTTTATTGTAACCCTCTCCTTTACCTTTTCTTAAGTGTCATGTTGCCTCAGGTCTTGATTTTAGTCCTCTTCTAGTTTTATATTTACTTCCTATGCTGCCATACCTGCTCCCGGTGCTTTAATTACCAAGTATATTGGATGGTTTCAACAATCACTTCCAAATCAGCTTTTTTTATTGAGTGCCAGTTCTATATAGTCAACCGTCTCCTGGAAATAACCCTGTAGAGACCCCACAGACTCCTCCAAATGAATATATCCATAATGGAACTCACCCCGAACTTGATCCCTTTCTTCAATGCCCCATATCCTCTTCAATGGTGCACCATCTACTGGAAGGAGAAATAGGGAGTCATCATGGACTCTCTTCCCTTTCCATCACTCTCCATCTATCACCAGGTCTTGTTAAGTTTACTTTCTCAATGTCTCCTGAATCTATTCTTTTTTTTGTCTCCTGTCACCAGCTGTCACGTGGACGGCTCATCTCCCATAGCCACACAGGGCTCCCTGCAATACATTTTCCAGCCAGATTGTTGGTTTTAATAAACACCTAACTTAAAACCAACAGATAGCTTCCCAATACTTCTGGGATTAATTCCAAAATTCCAAACATGCCCCTTAAGGTCCAGTGCTGCCCCTCTAGTCTCATTTTGGGCCACAACTATTCATTTGTGGTAATGAGGCACAACTGGTTTCTCTTAGAGTATGGTCTTTCCAATCTCAAGGCCTCTCACATGCTATTCTCTCTTCGTTGTAGAGAGATTTACTCTTATATGTCCTTCCAGTTTCTAACTAAATCCTACTCCCCTTGCCTAATGCTCTGGCCAACCCACTTATCTCCCCTTTTATAACAGTCATTATATTTTATTCTAAAAGCTTTTTAAACTACTCTTTTCTGCCAATACACTTGAACTTAGTAAGGGTGGAATCAAATTTATCTTAACTTCCTCAAGTAACTGGGGACATAGTAAAGTCTCAGTAAATACTATTGAGAATAAATTAATGGATATTTAATGCATTTTTGCATAATAATGAGTATAATTATAAACAATTTTAAATGCTTTACAGAACTTTTTGGGTAGGAAATAAAATGGACTGTTGCATTTAGTCATAGAAGGAAATACTAGCATTTGTGTGTTAGTAACTATTTAAAGGAGCTAATAATAGGGTCATGTTTCTATCATCCCCTCAATATAGTAGGCATCTTTTCTCTGTAAAACACTTCTTTTGTGGAAAGAAAAAACTAACCCAAATGAGTCGTGGTAAGATAAAATTTGGAAATTTTTTGTCCTTTTTTTTTTCTTTCCCCAAATTATTTATGTCATTGCACATATTTTCTCTGCTGGATCTGGGGAAAGGAGAGAATGGCACACATCAGCAGCAGATGTATTGGGAAGAGATGTCGAGGCTTAGAGCTACAGCAGGATGCAGTACCTCGGCAGAGGCCAGAGAGGACAAAATAACAATAGGCAGAGACACCTCTTCCCTCAACTGCGCTCCTGTGAAGCTTCTCTTCTCACCCAGGTACCACCTTGGGAGAAGGAAGGCTGACATCTTGAGAGGGAACCAGCTCTGCCTGGGAGCTTGAACTTCAACTGACGGGAGGATGAAATGTTGTATTGACCTGAAAGAGATCGCTGTAAACAGAGAGACTGAGTTCACACCCCCAAGTGTGAACACTCATTGTTATTACAGAGCAGAAATACGGACTGTGAGAAAGTCAAGTTTATTTTTGGGGAAGTGAAGGAACACTAATTTTCTGACCATCTGAGTCAGAATGTATAAGTTTAAATCTAACATAGAGAGAAGTCAAGTCCTCAATATACTATTTAAGGGACTAGGACTACCTGCTCATCTGGGTGAGCTATCTGGTATAATAGCTGGGTCTCAGCCCCTAGTGGACTCAAGAAAGAAAAGTTTCTGCTTCAGATGTGCATTTTTATCCTTTCCAAATTATAATTTCAATGAAAATATGTATAAGCTCAATCTAGGGTCAGAAAGAAGGCCACCCAAACCCCCATAAGCAAAAGACTGCATGTTTTCTCTTACTCTTGATATGAGACATCTTGTTTCCTCCATCTTTCCTCTTCTCAGCACCTCCTACATCTCTCTCTCCCCATCTCTCTGCCTCCATTTCTAGCTATCTCTCACTTTAAAAAAATAAATAAAAGTGAAAAATGAAAAAAAAAATTGAGTTTCAATCCTTTGATATTATCTTCTAGCCTCAAATGAACTGTCTTAAAAAACTTTGAGCATAAAAATCAAGGATTGAAAAAGGAAAGAATTAAGATGAAATATGAATAATGATGTATAAAATGTAATTTGAATAATAATTTTTCTCCATGCCCACATAGAGCTAACTGATGTAATTTCTTTCATCAGTATTTAATATAATCCAAATTAGAACTATCGGTAAATAAACAGTAGCAGCATATTGACACATTTTACTCTGTAAAACTCAGGGCAGAAAGTAAACCTCTTGCATTTTGACGCTTGATTAAAATTTCTCAATAAGGTAACTTTACCACATGGCCAGTAAAGGCATAGCCTCCTCCCCCTCACTGTACTAAATTTCCAAAGCCATCTGTGACCTCAGTATTACTACAAACTCTTGTAGAATTTCCCGACATCTTCTTAGAGGATCCAAAAACAATACTACGTTGATACAAATGCATAGGAAAAATTGAATGTAACTCTGATCACTGTGTCCAGGAAAGATATACCTATTTGTAGAACATCATTTTTATTGCTGTATTCCATCCCATTGTATGGATGTGCATGTATAATATACAGTCATGTAGGGAATTCCCTGGCGGTCCAGTGGTTAGGACTCCGAGCTCTCACTGCTAAGGGTGCATTTTCAATCCCTGGCTGGGGAGCAAAGATCCCACATGTGGCAGAGCGTGGCCAAAAAAAAAAAAAAAGTATATATATATATATATATATATATATACAATCATGTAACTGTAAACAAAAGGCATGAGGGAGGCCTTAGCATGGGTTCAGCTCCTCAGTATCCATGTATATACTGGGCCTGCAGTAAATGAAATGGGCCTCTGATTGTATCAAGCTTATAACAACAACTGTGGGACAGATCCTTGAGAATTTAACCACCCAGGCTGCCTGGAGGCGTCCCATGGAGCTGAACTCTACAAAGAGGGACAACAGAGGATGATAATACAAATGAGGCTGGAGTATCAAGCGTAACGATGTATTGTGTACTTAAAATCCTGAGTTTCCAAAGAAACATGCTTCTGCCTGTAACAGCAAAGATAGGAGTTATGGCTCAGGGGAGTTCATACTGTCTGAAAATTAAATAATAATGGAAAAATGTAGGATTTTTAATTAATCCTCTCTATACTGACACTTTGTCTTTCAAATATTGTATTCTTTATTTATTTTGTTACTGAAATATAGTTTATCTGCAATGTTGTGTTAGTTTCAGGTGTACTGCAAAGTGATTCAGTTATACATATATATATTCTTCCTTACATTCTCTTCCATGATAGGTTATTACAAGATATTGAGTATAGTTCCCTGTGCTATACAGTAGGTCCTTGTTTGTTATCTATTTTATATACAGTAGTGTGTATCTGTTAATCCCAAACTCCTAATTTATCTCTCCCTCCCTTTCCCCTTTGGTAACCATAAATTTGTTTTCTATGTCTGTGAGTCTATTTCTGTTTTGTAAGTAAGTTCATTTGTAAGTACTGATACTGTTTTAATGCAGGGCTCTAAAGCTTTCAGCTCCTCTTGGAGAGAAGAATTAGTCCCATAGTCACCACAACTTCCAAATAAATCTCTTTCTTCTGGAAAGACAGGTTGGGAAGGCTTACAAAGACCGACTTCCTTGGGCTCTTTCCAGAACTTCCACTTCCGGCAGGGCCGAGAAACATGGCAGCAGCAGCCTATCTTGTGATACTCTAGCTCCTCCACTCTGATAAACAGCCAGAAAATAGGGGGTGTAAAAATGGATTAACATCGATAGAAACACTTCCCATGTTTAAAAATACAAGGTTCAAGCTAACCAAAAATATGGGGGTGAGGCGAGGGGTCAGAAGTAAGTGTTACAAGTTATATCTTGCATTTTGGCTGCAAAATCACTTTCTAGACATTAAGTTCCATGAAAGCAATGACCACGTCAGCTGCTACTTTTCTTATTTCTCCAGAATATAGTATTGGACTTGAACACTAGGTAGCCAGGAAATATATGTGGAATGAATGAATGAATGAATGAATACAAAGAGCGATTAAGCTCTTCATCGTATGACTGAAGGACAGAGACTTTAGTCAGCTAAATGCCATCCTTTTGTTTTTTTTTCTTCAGGTAAAAAACATTATATGCTTACACAGAACTATGTATAAAATAGATAAACAACAAGGACCTAACTGTATAAGGAAGCTATATTCAATATCTTGTAATACCCTATAATGGAAATGAATCTGAAAAAGAATATATCTATGTATACATAACTGAATATATATATGTAACTGAATCACTTTGCTGTACACCTGAAGCTAACACAACATTGTAAATCAACTGTATTTCATTAAAATTTTATATGCTAGATTTAACTAAAATAAGAGGCTTAGTGCAGTTATTATTAACAAGCACTATCATTAATGCATGATATGTGCTTTCCAGAGATGCAAAAGAAGCAAAAACAGAGAAGAGCCTTTACTATCAATAATTCTATGCATAGAATCCTAACCCTACATTTCTACTGACCAACACCAGGAGGAAGATGCTCTCTTGGGGCTCAGCCGCATCACTGATTTTGCTGTCAGAGGTGAAGAGCTTTGAAAATTCACCTACAACTGAAATCGTGAAAGGAGATGGGAAAGGATGTCTGAAAAATCCTATCAGATGTGGTTGCAGGCTAAAGGTGTCCAAAGTTGGAATAGTCTTGCACTACTTCATCCATTCATCCATAAACATTTGCCATTTTGAGTACTGCTTTGTACAAGGAGAAGTTACGGAGAAAAAGGTAGACACCAGCCCTTGTACTTAAAGATCATATACCCTGCTAACTCCTTTACCAGCTGGCTGTCTCTTAATGTAAACTCTTCTGTTCAAAAATTATTTTACTAAGATTCTTAACAATTCTGGTTTATATATCCATGTATTGTTATAACATTATGTTACAGATACCTATATTTTAATGATTAACATCTATTTTATTAAACCCCTTTTCTATCCTAATTTGTTTTGATTACTATTTTTATGTTCAAGTATTTTTAAATAAGTTACAAATACGAAATTCTACCCCAAAAAACTTACATTAAAAAAAACAAACAAACTAAAAGGACTAGAACATTTCTTTAAAAAAGAGACTGCTCCTGCATGTGCAAAATAATATTATCACATTTAACAAATGTCACAACTCTCTTATATTAGTGAATATAAAAGTTATGTTAAAATTTCCCCATTTGACATTAAAATGTTATTTGCAGCCAGCTGTTTTTTTAATTCTATACCTTAAAACTCCCACCAGATCCCATCTCTCTCTCTCTCTCTCACACACACACACACACACACACACACACACACACACACACACACACTTCCATACTCCTGTAAATCTTTCAGTCCCTGTCTTTCTTCAGACTGTAGAGTATGTTGATACTCTAAAGTCTGTCTCTCCCTTGCCTTCCTTTCCCTGGTCATCTTCCCCTTGACCCATCACTTCCTATTCAGCCTCCAAGACAGCATAGAAGATGCAGGTGGTCAATCTTATAATTAAAAACACATTTTTGAACACGCTGTTCAAGAGAAGCTCTTTTCTGCTCCAAACCCATTTTAGGACTTGGACCGCTTTAGCCATTATTACAGCTCTCAAAGAAGCACCTGTACAATTCAGAAGAAAACTTCCCTTGATTTTTGGCTGAAATTCTGTACTCAAGGAAGAACACAGGAAGGACAAACAACTTCCACTAGTATTGGCACAAATGACCAGAGCGGGGCAAGTGTCCCCAGAAAGCCTGGGCCTGCTTTCAGTCCTGATCCTCTGTAATCACTTTTAGTTTCTAGAACACACCACAGAGAAAGCTGGCATGCATGAATATTTTCAGCCATTGAGAATATTAATGTGAAAGCTGGAATCACGCAGTTGATAAGGACACTCAAACACACCCACTTTCTAAGGCCGACGTGAACCCTGGGACTTTTCCTGACATTCTCAAGAACCAAAAATTTGGTGGTGGGGACTACAGAACATTTTCTCATTTGCTTTTTCCATTTACCAGAAAATGTTTCGTTGAATGCTTTCATCATAAAAAGCAGTCTTTACATTTTTAGATTACCTAGCAGTATTAGCAACTGCTTAATTCACAGGATACAACCTGCAATCTTTTTACCCTTCAGAAAGCAGTACAAAAAAAAAAAAAAAAAAAAAAAGAAAGCAGTACGGAGCAAACTTCTCCAGGAACTCGTCCAATTACAGATATGCCCTATTATGTGAGGTGGAGTGTTGATGGACCTGGAGGCTAGGAGCACGGAGGGAAGGTGGAGAGTTGTTATAATGCCAGAATGGAATCCTTCACTGACTCAGGGCTGTGTGATCATTAGAGCACAATCCCTGTGGAGACATATTCCAAACATTCTATGTTTTCATGTCACTAGGTTTTCTAAACATTTCCTGAAGCAATGCCATTTTTCAGAACTCCTTTTTCTTCCAGGTAAGCTCTTTCGTGTCAATGTCAGCCTCATTCTCCAAGGTGATGTGCTGTCAAGGTGTCCTATGGGATTTTAAAGGGCTTTAGCCAGTTAAGGACCCCCTCTAGCCTATAAGGCACAGCACGTTTGTGCAAATTAGAAAGAGGAGCTCCCTCTGGGGAGATGAATAAAAAAAAGTGACCCTCCCCTCTGGGTCTATGCCTCCCGGGAAATGGCTGGGCGAACAGAAGCACCTCATGCAAAGGAACAGGCCTATATTCTCCCCAGTGGAAGGACCCTACCTCAGGGGACCCACGGAGCCGAGCAGGGCTGTGTCTCAGCCCGGCCGTCCTCATTGGCGAAGGACTTTGCATGGACTGCACAGCCTTGCTTGGCTGTCCTGCCCCCAGATTCCCAACCGAATCCCTGAAGGTGCTGGCCTCTGTATAACCTTGCATTTTTACATCATGCTTGATTCTCTCTTTTGGTACCTTTGTAGCATCCTTGGATCAATATCACCCATATTCTTATCTGCATGAGGCATCAAAAGTATTTGCCAAAACAAGAAAAATGGAAAGAAAATGAGATCCTAGGTGAGTAAGCAAGGAGGTTGAAGGAGAGGAGCCCTCTGCACTCATTACAGGAGAAAGTGGAAACCATTCACACTTCTGCCCTGGCTGAGGACCATGAGACAAATGATACATTGTACTACAGTACAATTCACCTCACAAACACAACTCTGTGCTAGTACGTGTGTTTCTGAGGCAATCAGCAATAATACAAATCGTACTGTTGGAGACCGCACTCATAAAGAGTGCCTGTAAGCAACGCACAGACCCAGCCTCACACCCACGAGCATCCCTTTCACACAATAGATACGCACGCAAGTCACACATTCTCTACCTAAAACATAAATGCACTGTTTGTTCCTGACTCATTGGTTAACTTATCACGATTTTAAATAAGAAAGTGGATGTTCGAGTCTTTCAGTCTGTTATTATTTTACTTCTAGAAGGTCCCTTTGATCTCACCAAATCTAATTGTCTGGTAGGTAGAACAAATCTTAACTTTAAATCTCCTTTCTGTTATATTTTAATGGAAACAATTATATGGGAATTCTTTGTATTTCAGGCTGTAACATTGTAACCAATATACTGTAGCCATTTCAACGTGGCAAAATAAAAACTGTTTAAATCATTTGGACAATGGCATGAGACAAAGAAATAATTCCTGTAGAAAAAAAAATACAACAATTCAAATGGTGCAGCATCCCATACTTTTGGGAGGTTTTCTGAGACGTTGTAGAGAAGGGAAGTAGTTTTGATGAAACTGGCCCCCACCAAAAGTCTAACCCCAAAACTTTGCTAATGTGGAAATGGAAAATCCTGTATCTTCATTGATGTTCTTACTTCTCGTATCTAGTGCCTGGTGCTAGTACTAAGGGCACAAATACACAGTTACTGAGTTAAGGAAATGTAAGTTTATTCCTAAGTCAAGAATTTCACTGTTTGAAGCCTGTATTATTTGGACTCCTGAGCCCCAAGTCCGTTGTAATATATAATGTACATTTCTGTAATTTAGGGTACAAGGGTCTAAGAATAGCATGAAGAAACTCAAAACCCATTCAAGGTCCCCAAGTACTGAGTATGGCTTTCCCCTGTCTACAGTGATACTCTACACCACCCTGACAACGTATCTGATGGTAGCGATTCCAAGGAGCTGTGGGCATTTAAGGATAAAATACAACCTGTGACAAACCCTGCCTCAGGATTTAAGAAACTCAGATGTCTACAGGGACCAGATGGAAATATGAGTAAAGCAAGGGGAGGATTTGCCTATGAAATATGTACAATTCTTTCGTATTTTCCTGAAGAAACACACTCTCCATTTTTCTTGAAACATGAGGTGGTGTTGGCATGGCCTGGCATTCGTTATCCCATCATTGACGGTGACGTTAACAGCTGAGAAATATTTCCAGTGTTAAAAGGGGGGGAAAACCCATACTGGTGTGATGATTGGCAACTGTTACTCAGCCTCAGCATTAGAGACAAAGGGAGTGATGGAATTCTTGCTGTCCTAGAAAGCTCATGTCTGCCTAACAGGGCCAGCTGCTTCTCAGCCCTGGACATTGTTATTGCATAGAAATATGTAAACGCATTGTTCTCCCATCTTCCAATTTTTCAAGGGGAAGATGAAAACCCAGATTTCTAAGTAAAATCTCCCAATTTTATAATGTTAGCCGAACCTCTTTAAAACTGGGTGAGTCAAGAAAAACACAGAAGGCCCTTCTTTTTGAAACCTCTGGTCTATACCATGCATCTCAGATTAAAGGGAGAGCAGATAGTCTTGGAATTCTCAAGGGCTTAGAACAGAAATCAGTGAGCAATGTGCATCCCAATGTAGAAGAATTTGCTTTCATGTATGATGTGAAGCAGATCACGTTTTTATCTCCTGCCTATTAGAGGGGTGGAGTCGCCCCTCCCAAGTGTCTGTGATTCTCCGACTTAGTGTTTGCAGCTATTTTTTAGTGTTCAACATCTGTGCCCTGTACTTGGGGAGGACATGGCCTGTACTGGCTGTGTGCTTCCATTCTGGATATGTATTTGTATCTACAGATCACTAGGTAAGGAAGTTCCTTAGTGTTTCTCCACTGGATCAAGAATTCTGTCTATGCTGGTGATAATTGCTACCTGAGCTCCTGGAAGACGGAATAGGTGCACTCGAGGACCATGCACATTGTCAGCTGGATTAGTTGCCAGTCAAGACCCGGCTGAGGCCAAGAACCCAAACCAGTGATTTCCCACAGGCACCTTTGTGCTCTTTGTTTCCAGTATATTAAATACTCCAGACAAACATACACGATTTTATTAGCTGGAGCTTCAGGCATAAATCCATTCCTGGTCTCCCGCCTTTGAGAGATGGGCTAGGTATCTTGGGAAAACTCAAGTGTCCCTTGAACAGGAGCTCTAGACTCTAGAGGAGGCTGCTCCAAGCCCTCCTTGATTCCCATTGTTTCTTCCAAGCAATAAATTTCTCTAGACCTCACCTAACTACCTCAGCTGTGTTGGAGCAAAGAGAAATGAAACAGATTAAATAGAAAATGTTGCTTCCTGAAGTCTTGGCTTGGTCCAAGGTGGACATTGAATCCTTCCTTTTAGGCACTCTTCCTTGGTCTCACTTGGCCTTCCAAGGATGAGGACATCTCTAAGGTAGCATATCTCACAAATTGCAATAGTGGAACATCTGCAAACTCTCGCTCTCTCTCTTTCCCTCTCTCTCTTCCACTCCCTCTTTAGCTCCCATATGTCATATCCCCAAATTGCCCAGAATAAAACAGTAGTAATTCTGTCACTGATTTATCGTAAACCACACAGCAAGCTTGGAGAGTAAACTAATAGTGCTCAACTTTTCCGGCATGAATTTCTGTCACTTTTAGCCAGTAAGACTTCCTGGAGTTGACAGGTAGGCATTTCCAAATGAGTAGCAATTTTTTGAAACTCCAAATCAAGAAACACAGCTAACAAAAAACAGAAAAGAAAGAAAAAATTCAAAGTTTTCACTATCCTTAAATTTAGCTCAATGCCTCACCTATGAAACTATCCCAAAGTTTCAAGCGTTTAATCCACAATGTCAGTCCAGACAATTCAAATCTGAACTCTTTCTCTATCAATGACCTATTTCCCATTTCCTTTAAGGATTAATCTCCAAGTTCCAAAGGGAATTCTTAATTGTATAAGCTGATCTTGGGGAAAACAAACCGAAGATAACACAGAAATAAACCACATCATGTTACACCTTTTTTAAAACTGCTGGCATTTGACATCAATTCTGCAAATACCGGACTTTTTATTTTTTAACATCTTTATTGGAGTATAATTGCTTTACAATGGTGTGTTAGTTTCTGCTTTACAACAAAGTGAATCAGTTATACATATACATATGTCCCCATATCTCCTCCCTCTTGCGTCTCCCTCCCACCCTCCCTATCCCACACCTCTAGGTGGTCACAAAGCGCCGAGCTGATCTCCCTGTGCTGTGCGGCTGCTTCCACTAGCTATATGAATCTGGCAGATAGGCCTGATTCACAGCCATTGTTTTACGTGCAGGTCCAGAGATTTCCTAAGGGTTGTCTGGAGACCACACTTAACTCTGTGTGGAAGGAGGGGCCCACATGCATGTCTGAGAACATCTGGGCTGGAGGTGGAAAAAGGCTAATCCAGGGGCGCTGCCCAATCTGTCGTTAGAGAGGAAGTGAGGGCAGGTGCAACAATACAGCACTTACCGGTTGATACGCAGATGCTGGTCTCTCTCTTGAGTGAAGCTGCTCCTGGGTGTCAAAGGGAGAGAACCAGCTCCTTCAGAATTCAACCTTTAGGTTAGTCTCCAACACAACCCGTCTGCAAGTCTTCCTCTGCCACATAGACGTGGTTTCATGGCAAGCACGTAGGTCAATCATTTGGTTAGTCAGAAAATACTTAAGCCATTTGTACTGCTGGAGCAGGCGTTGTGCCAGTTGAAACATTCTTACACAACCTGACCGCTGGGAATGATTTGTACATATTGGAACCAGGCACAACAAGCAGCTTAAGATACTTGGAGTGGAGAAGTGAAAACAAAGGATGTGGTCTCACTGTGGCTCCCTGACCTCAGGGATCTGTGTGGTTTCCATGATTATAAATTACCTCAAAAGAAATTGACTTTTAGGTAGAGAGAAATTATTCTCAGCTGCAGGGTTACAAAGAGAAAATTGCCAAGCCCAAATGTCAGAGAGAGAGTCACTCTGGTCGTGTTCCTTTTTAAATGTCGCTGCTGTTATGGTTCTTCTTCCCTCTATAAGTCTTCTTTTGGCTTGGCAAAAATGAACTGCAGACTGTTGACTATCAAGGAAGTGAGATCTGGGTCTCCCAGCTGTGCTGCTGTAAACGATTCAATGAGAGCTCAGATGACCGCCACAGGCATATTCAGGCAGAGCAAAGTTCACTCTCCTCTCCCTCCAGGATGGGGCCGGGCTAAAAGCATTCATTCTGCTTTGACTGATAAGGAAGTGTGCTTCCTGTGTCTCTCTGAGGGCAAGAAGCTTAAAGTTCAGCAGCATCAGAGAACCATGGTGTTCCCCCCCCACCACCCCCACCCCAGATTTGAGAATCGAGCCTTGCTATTTTTAAGTCTGTCTTTGGCTAAAGAGCTCCTCTTTGGCCTCCTTGGTCTCGCTATAGAGAAGAGGAAGGGACCTGCCAGAGGAGAGGCCTCTGTCCTTCCTCCCCGACACCAGGCTAAAGGATCCCTTGAAAATATCAGAACTAGGATCGGTGTTCACTGAAGCCAGGGCACAGGCATGCGCCAATTAGATGCTGGCTTGGGGGATGCAAAGACATATTCATCGGGCTAGGGTGGCAAGCCCTGCAGGCAGAGTCCCTCATGGTGGGTATCAGTGGTACCGCCTCCTCGTCTGTGCCTAGAAATGGTGGCATCGGTGTCGACCTGAGACCGGTTCTGCTTGGCTTGATGTTGGGCAGCGGATAGTAGAGCCTCTTCCTGGCAAAAGCCTTCAAAGCCCACTTGGGGATAAATTCTATTTCTGCCTAAATAAACCAAATTAATATCTGTTGCTTGCCACTAAAAACCCTGAGTCACAATGTTAGCCCTTTCCCAGCTCTTCTTTTCCTCTCTCCTCTCCCATCTTCTCCCTTATTCTTCTTTGCCCTCCTCTCCTCTCCCCTCTTTCATTCCCTCCCCTTCTCTGAGCTCCCTTTTCCTCTACTCCCCTCCACCGCTTCTCCTCCTTCTCTTCTTCCCCCCATTCCCCTTCCTCTCCCCGTCTTTTCCCCTTCCCTCACCTCTTCACCCCCTTCCCGTCTCTCCTCTCCTACCTTCTCCTCCTCTGCCTCTCTCCTTCCCTCCCCATCCTCCTCCTCCTTCTCTCCCATCCCTTACTTCCACTGCTTTCTTCCCCCTCATTATTCTGGCTCTGATATTCAAGTCCTTATGGACAGTCTTATGTTGAAAGTAGCAGAACTGAAAAGAACCGCTCCACTCCCATTTTGTAGTTGATAAAACTGAGACCTAACAGATTTGGACAAATGATTCCAGTCAAACAGCTAAAATTTGGAACACCTTCCTCCTTAATGAATGCTCCTAGCACTGTGCTATCACACTGTCTAAAAAGTACACTTGATATGTTTCCTGAAGATGAATGGGCAATTCATTTAATTCTACAGATATAAGGGGATAAGGAGGAACATTTAGTAAAAAGAAGTTTACAAAATTTTACATATCTCTGCATTTTTTCCATTGTCTTTGAGGCAGAATATAGTAGATAGATGTGTATTTGCATCTAGTCCATGTTTACTTGGTGACTTGTGTGGTTATGTGGTCATGTGAAAAAAGTTGAGGTGAAGACCAGGGAAATCACCTCTGCTGGCCCAGGAAGTTAAGGATATCCGTTATCAGTATTAGTATTATAAACAGGGAAAAACCATTTGATTATTTGCATAAACACTTACAGTGCTCTTTCCAAAGGTTAATCTTATCTTTCTCTGCTTTAAAATCACCCTGTGTTTTCCCCGTGCACTTGAAATAGAATCCAGGGTTTACGTAGAATGGCCATATCACTTCGATGCCACTCTGGGACGCTTGTGAGTTGAAAGGAGCCGCAGTTCCATTAGTCATCAGAATGGGACAGCAGTCACAAACCAAGACCCTTGGTTACCCTACCCATAGGGACATCGTTTTCGCCTCAACCTCATGTGGTACCACTAAACTCCTAATCTCAAAGTTCAGTTTGCTTCTGGCATGCTGGTTTTCTTTCTTTCTTTCTTGGTTTCTTTTTTTTCTTGCTCTTGGCTATCTTAAGCTAGGTTTATTTCCAGAGCCTCTGTACTTGCTGTGCCCTGTGCTGGAACCCTCTCCCCCATCTATTCACTTGGTTGCTTCCACGTCATTCTGTATTCCGCTCAAATTTAGTTTCCCAAGAGTGGCCTTTCCTCACCATCCTAATACTGTTCAACCCCTCCCCACTTCCCCTTCTGGTTATCCTTTATTTGAAATGATTGAATTTATTTATTGGTCTAATGCCCACAGAGGCAAGGACCTGGTCTCTCAAGTCCACTTCTTCATCTGTGGAGCCAAGGACAGTGACACAGTAGGTACTTAAATTGATCTGTCCAATGAATGAATATGTGACAGTAGAATAGAAAAGGACACTATACAGCTTTGCTGATGGTGATTGTAGATGTGCAGTCAAAGGCAGGTTAACATTCCTACAGTCACACACACACAACACAGAACAATTCCTGTAAGAGCTTATCTTTATTTCTCCTACTTACAATGACATTGTAGAAAGGTACCTTCATTTTAATGGTCTAAAGGCATCGATTTATTTCAGACCATTCCATACACTGTGTAGAAGATGAGATTCAATGAATTCGTATGCTTCCTTGCCAAACGTACAACTATTCACATTCTGCGATTCTTGTTTCATCTTTCCCTGTACCTACAAAATTTTTATTTCTTCAGAGAATTTTAAATCCCAGGTAGCACCTCATTTTACCTACAGATGCTTCACTATGTATCTCTTATAGGCAATCCTTGTTTGTTAGCATAACTATAGCACTATTATCATATCTAACCAGATTTATAAATAATGTCCAGTTTTCTCTGATTGCCTAAAATATGCATTTTTATAATTGGTTTGTTTGAATCAGAGAACAAACAAGAACCAAATATTGCTTTTCATTTGTATGTCCCAACTTTCTTTTAATCTATAATACACCTACTTCCCCCTCCACCCCCCACCCTGCCACTTTCTATGTTGAAGAAAATAGGTTGAGAGAGATTGGTTCAAGATGGCGGAGTAGAGGGACGTGCTCTGGCTCCCTCTTACAAAAACACCAGAATCACAACTAACTGCTGAACAATCATCAACAGGAAGACACTGGAACTCATCGAAAAAGATACCCCACATCCAAAGACAAAGGAGAAGCCACAATGAGATGGTAGGAGGGGCAGAATCACGATAAAATCAAATCCCATAACTGCTGGGTGGGTGACTCACAGACTGGAGAACACTTATACCACAGAAGTCCACCCACTGTAGGGAAGGTTCTGAGCCCCAAGTCATGCTTCCCAATCTGGGGGTCTGGCAACAGGAGGAGGAATTCCTAGAGAATCAGACTTTGAAATCTAGTGGGATTTCATTGCAGGACTTCAACAGGACTGGGGGAACAGAGACTCCACTCTTGGAGGGCACACACAAAGTAGTGTGCTCATTGGGACCAGGGGGAAGAGCAGTGACACCCCCATAGGAGACTTGGAGACTGAACCAGACCTATCGGCTAGTGTTGGAGGGTCTCTGGCAGAGGCGAATGGTGGCTGTGTCGCACCATGAGGACAAGGACACTGGCAGCAGAAGTTCTGGGAAGTACTCCTTGGCGTGAGCCCTCCCGGAGTCCGCCATTAGCCCCACAAAAGAGCCTGGGTAGGCTCCAGTGTTGGGTCGCATCAGGCCAAACAACCAACAGAGAGGGAACCCAGCCCCACCCATCAGCAGACAAGTGGACTAAAGTTTTACTGAGTTCTGCCCACCAAAGCAACAGCCAGCTCTACCCACACCAGTCCCTCCCATCAGGAAACTTGCACAAGCCTCTTAGATAGCCTCATCCACCAGAGGGCAGACAGCAGAAGCAAGAAGAACTACAATCCTGCAGCCTGTGGAAAAAAACCACATTCACAGAAAGATAGACAAGATGAAAAGGCAGAGGCCTATGTACCAGATGAAGAAACAAGATAAAGCCCCAGAAAAACAACTAAATGAAGTGGAGATAGGCAACTTTCCAGGAAAAGAATTCAGAATAACGATAGTAAAGATGATCCTGGACCTTGGAAAAGAATGGAGGCAAAGATCGAGAAGATGCAAGAAATGTTTAACAAACATCTAGAAGAATTAAAGAACAAACAAACAGAGATGAACAACACAATAACTGAAATGAAAAATAAACTAGAAAGAACCAATAGCAGAATAACTGAGGCAGAAGAACGGATAAGTGACCTGGAAGACAGAATGGCCGAATTCACTGCTGCAGAACAGAATAAAGAAAAAAGAATGGAAAGAAATGAAGACAGCATAAGAGACCTCTGGGACAACATTAAATGCAACAACATTCACATTATAGGGCTCCCAAAAGGAGAAGAGAGAGAGAAAGGACCCATGAAAATATTTGAAGCGATTAGAGTCGAAAACTTCCCTAACATGGGAAAGTAAATAGCCACCCAAGTCCAGGAAGTGCAGAGAGTCTCATACAGGATAAACCCAAGGAGGAACACGGTAAGACACATAGTGATCAAATTGGCAAAAATTAAAGACAAAGAAAAATTACTGAAATCAGCAAGGGAAAAATGACAAATAACATACAAGGGAACTCCCATAAGGTTAACAGCTGATTTTTCAGCAGAAACTCTACAAACCAGAAGGGAGTGGCATGATATACTTAAAGTGATGAAAGGGAAGAAGCTACAACCAAGATTACTCTACCCGGC
>NC_041214.2:16339560-16340981 GCF_002837175.3 Physeter macrocephalus
GAGTAGCAATACTCATATCAGATAAAATAGATTTTAAAATAAAGAATGTCACAAGAGACAAGGAAGGACACTACATAAAGATCAAAGGATCAGTCCAAGAAGAAGATATATATATGCACCCAACATAGGAGCACCTCAATACATAAGGCAACTGCTAACATCTCTAAAAGAGGAAATCGACAGTAACACAATAATAGTGGGGGACTTTAACACCTCACTTACACCAATGGACAGATCATCCAAAATGAAAATAAATAAGGAAACAGAAGCGTTAAATCACACAACAGACCAGATAGATTTAATTGATATTTATAGGACATTCCATCCAAAAACAGCAGATTACACTTTCTTCTCAAGTGCGCACGGAACAGTCTCCAGGATAGATCACATCTTGGGTCACAAATCAAGCCTCAGTAAATTTAAGAAAATCGAAATCATATCAAGCATCTTTTCTGACCACAACGCTATGAGATTAGAAATGAATTACAGGGAAAAAAATGTAAAAAACACAAACACATGAAGGCTAAACAATCTGTTACAAAATAACCAAGAGATCACTGAAGAAATCAAAGAGGAAATCAAAAACTACCGAGAGACAAATGACAATAATTACAGGGAAAAAAACGTAAAAAACACAAACACATGGAGGCTAAACAATACATTACTAAACAACCAAGAGATCACTGAAGAAATCAAAGAGGAAATCAAAAAATACCTAGAGACAAATGACAATGAAAACACGATGATCCAAAACCTATGGGATGCAGCAAAAGCCAATCTAAGAGGGAAGTTTATAGCTATACAAGCCAACCTCAAGAAAGAAGAAAAATCTCAAATAAACAATGTAACGTTACACCTAAAGGAACTAGAGAAAAAGAACAAACAAAACCCAAAGTTAGCAGAACGAAAGAAATCATAAAGATCAGAGCAGAAATAAGTGAAATAGAAACAAAGAAAACAATAGCAAAGATCAATAAAACGAAAAACTGGTTCTTTGAGAAGATAAACAAAATTGATAAACCATTAGCCAGACTCATCAAGAAAAAGAGGGAGAGGACTCAAATCAAAAAAATTAAAAATAAAAAAGGAGAAATCACAACTGACACTGCAGAAATACAAAGGATTATAAGAGATTACTACCAGCAAATCTATGTCAATAAAATCGACAACCTGGAAGAAATGGACAAGTTGTTAGAAAGGTATAACCTCCCAAGACTGAACCAGGAAGATATAGAAAATATGAACAGACCAATCACAATTAATGAAATTGAAACTGTGATTAAAAGTTTTCCAACAAAGTCCAGGACCAGATGGCTTCACAGGTGAATTCTATCAAACATTTAGAGAAGAGCTAACACCCATCCTTCTCAAACTCTTCCAAAAAATTGCAGAGGAAGGAAAACTCCCAAACTCATGCTATG
>NC_041214.2:16341123-16341996 GCF_002837175.3 Physeter macrocephalus
CCAAGACTGAACCAGGAAGAAATAGAAAATATGAACAGACCAATCACAAGTAATGAAATTGAAACTGTGATTAAAAATCTTCCAACAAACAAAAGTCCAGGACCAGATGGCTTCACAGGTGAATTCTATCAAACATTTAGAGAAGAGCTAACACCCATCCTTCTCAAACTCTTCCAAAAAATTGCAGAGGAAGGAAAACTCCCAAACTCATTCTATGAGGCCACCATCACCCTGATACCAAAACCAGACAAAGATACTACAAAAAAAGAAAATTACAGACCAATATCACTGATGAATATAGATGCAAAAATCCTCAACAAAATACTAGCAACCAGAATCCAACAACACATTAAAAGTATCATACACCATGATCAAGTGGAATTAATCCCAGGGATGCAAGCATTTTTCAATATACGCAAATCAATCGATGTAGTACACCAAATTAACAAATTGAAGAAGAAAAACCATATGGTCATCTCAATAGATGCAGAAAAATCTTTTGACAAAATTCAACACCCATTTTTGAAAAAAACTCTCCAGAAAGTGGGCATAGAGGGAACCTATCTCAACATAATAAAGGCCATATATGACAAACCCACACCAAACATCATTCTCAATGGTGAAAAACTGAAAGCTTTCCTCTAGGATCAGGAACAAGACAAGGATGTCCACTCTCACTGCTATTATTCAACATAGTTTTGGAAGTCCTAGCCTGGCAATCAGAGAAGAAAAAGACATAAAAGGAATACAAATTGGAAAAGAAGAAGTAAAACTGTCACTGTTTGAAGATGACATGATACTATATATAGAGAATCCTAAAGATGCCAACAGAAAACTACTAGAGCTAATCAATGAATTTGGTAAAGTTGCGGG
>NC_041214.2:16342035-16371061 GCF_002837175.3 Physeter macrocephalus
ACTGTTGAAAGAAATTAAAGATGATACCAACAGATGGAGAGATATTCCATGTTCTTGGATTAGAAGAATCAATATTGTGAAAATGACTATACTACACAAAGCAATGTACAGATTCAATGCAATCCTTATGAAATTACCAATGGCATTTTTTACAGAACTAGAACAAAGAAACTTAAAATCTGTATGGAGACACAAAAGACTCTGAATAGCCAAAGCAGTCTTGAGGGAAAAAAAATGGAGCTGGAGGAATCAGACTCCCTGACTTCAGACTATACTACAAAGCTACAGTAATGAAGACAATATGGTACTGGCACAAAAACAGAAATATAGATCAATGGAAGAGGATTAAAAATCCCAGAGATAAACCCACGCACCTATGGTCACCTAATCTATGACAAAGGAGGCAAGGACATAAAGTGGAGAAAAGACAGTCTCTTCAATAAGTGGTGCTGGGAAAACTGGGCCGCCACATATAAAAGAAAGAAATTAGAACACTTCCTAACACCATACGCAAAAATAAACTCAAAATGGCTTAGAGACCTAAATGTAAGACCGGACTCTATAAAACTCTTAGAGGAAAACATAGGAATAACACTCTTTGACATAAATCACAGCAAGATCCTTTTTGATCCACCTCCTACAGTGATGGAAATAAAAACAAAAATAAACAAATGGAACCTAATGAAACTTAAAAGCTTTTGCAAAGCAAAGGAGACTACAAACAAGACGAAAAGACAACGCTCAGAATGGGAGAAAATATTTGCAAAGTGTGGAGAAAAGGGAACCCTCTTGCACTGTTGGTGGGAATGTAAATTGATACAGCCATTATGGAGAACAGTATGGAGGTTCCTTAAAAAACTAAAAATAGAATTACCATCTGAACCAGTAATCCCACTACTGGGCATATACCCGGAGAAAACCATAATTTTAAAGACACATGCACCCCAATGTTCATTGCTGCGCTATTTACAATAGCCAGGTCATGGAAGCAACCTAAATGCCCATCGACAGACAAATGGATAAAGAAGATGTGGTACATATATGCAATGGAATGTTACTCAGCCATAAAAGGGAATGAAATTGGGTCATTTGCAGAGACGTGGATGAATCTAGAGACTGTCATACAGAGTGAAGTAAGTCAGAAAGAGAAAAACAAATATCGTATATTAACACATATATGTGGAATCTAGAAAAATGGTACATATGAACCAGTATGCAGGGCAGAAATAGAGACACAGATGTAGAGAACAAACGTATGGACAGCAAGGGGGGAAAGCAATGAGGGATGGGGGTTGTGGTGTGATGAACTGGGCGATTGGGATTGACATGTGTACACTGATGTGTATAAAATTGATGACTAATAAGAACCTGCTGTATAAAAAAATAAATTAAATAAAATTCAAAAAAAAAGAAAACAGTTCATTTTTCTTAGGACTTCTCACATTCTGGATTTGGCTGATTCTATCTTCATGATGTCCTCAACATGTTTCTTAATCTCCCATAAAGCGGCAGGGTGGTGGTGGTGGTGGTGTGATGAATTGGGAGACTGGGATTGACATGTATACACTGATGTGTATAAAATTGATGACTAATAAGAACCTGCTGTATAAAAAAATAAATTAAATAAAATTCAAAAAAAAAGAAAACAGTTCATTTTTCTTAGGACTTCTCACATTCTGGATTTGGCTGATTCTATCTTCATGATGTCCTCAACATGTTTCTTAATCTCCCATATTTCCTGTAAGTTCATAGTTAATGATTCAAAACTTTTTTTCTTGGTGTTATATACTTCCAACTATAGAAAACCATAGTGTCTGGATGTCACACTCTGAGTAATGCTCAGACTGATATCTGGGTTTTCATGCGTCAGTTTCATCCATCTAGTGTAACCCCATCCCCACACATACCAGCTTTTCATGTAAAGGTTATTACAGTTAATGACCATTGCCTAAATCTATTACTTCACTAGGAATTTCAAAATGAGATTTTTTTAAAGCTTATATTTTCTTCTCTATTAAGAAAAGCTTCTTCATCAACTATTTGGATGCCTTAAAATTTAGTCCTTACAGGAAAGGCAGGATACATGCTTAAGTCTTTCTTTACTTCTCAATTTTCCGAGTAATGGGTCAGTATTCCAGCAAACTCCAAGAGTGACCACTGGGCTTTTATTTTTTAATATCATCATAAGTTCATCGATTTTTAAATATTTTATTTAACATGTTCAGTTCTTAGCAATTATTATTATTTTGGCTTTTTCGTACCTGGGTTCTCCTGATGCTGACCAATGGGAGCTCCTTCAAGTTTGCTCCTGTGTTCTTTTGACACCACCCAGTTTTCTTTGATAGTTTCTTTGCTTTGAGGCACAACAGTAATGCTCAAAATTCATCTTGCACATTTCCTCCTCGAGACCTGGAATCAGCAGTTCTCCAAGGAGTCTTAGTTCCTTTTAATGGGAAATACATATTTGTAAACCACAGTCTGGGCACCAGGAATGTTCATTGTTGCCAGGTGTTCAATGCTTCTAGGATTTTTTAGTGGAACAAGTGAGAAAATATGTATTTTTTAGAAAAATAAACATCATTCCTAAGATATTTTCACCAATTCAAATAAAACATTCCAGTATTTTTACTTAAATTCCTTGGTTTTATATTTATATATCTTTTCCTCTGAAAATATCTTGGCTCATGAGAACATTAATATAATTCATTATTTGCTTTATTTCAATATATTTAATAGTTTCAAAATAACAATAACAATATTTCTAGTAATAACAAACCTACTGAATGCATTTTAAAATTTCTTTGTGGTTTTCTTTCTTATCATTAGAATGTACAGTCAAAATACTATGGTTTAAAGCCGCCTGAAGTGACTCTTCCCCGTGTCATTGCTGCCTACTTGATGTATAGTTTGGTTCAATTGTTTCTAGTTTTGATAACCATTATTTTTAGGTATCGCTTTCGATTTTACTTTTTTAAATTGTGTGAAATATAAGTACGATTTCAAAATCAAAACCACAAAATAAAACATATTCAGTTTTAGAGAAGTTTAGTTTCCATCCCTGCCCCTACCCTGCTTCCTCTCTCCCTCACAGGTAACATACTTATTAGTTTTTACTTTAAACATCTATGTATTAAATCATATACATATATACATTCACTGCACAAAATGTAACATAATATCCACACCCTTGTACAACTTGCTGGGTTTTTTTTAAATTTTCAACTGACAATATATTTTGGCAATAGCTCCATAAAAATATAGAGAGATATTCCTAATTTCCTTAAGCTTGGCATAGTATTCCACTATTTGGGCATACCTAGTTTATTCCATCCATCCTCTACTGATGAGCATCTGGGTTGTTTCCAGTCTTTTTCTATTACAACTAATGGACCAGTCCGATTTTCAGACTTTAACTCCCTGGGAAAGCCATGTTCTGTCACAGTCCATTCAATGACCTTCATTGATGCCCACTACCTTAAACATCTTAAGGAGATTTTCACATATCGTGATCTGGTTCCCGCCTAGAGGAATTCATAATCCATTTGCAGCAGGAGTTCTAGATGCTTTCACATATGACTCCACCACTGTGTAGCTGTGTGACTACACAGTGTGTGATTTGGGGCAGTTTAATTAATTTCTCTCAGTCAGTTTCCTCATCTGTGAAAAGAGATAGTGGGGTCTACCTGCCAGATGTATCGTGAGCATAAAATAAGACAATGTTTTTAAAAGCACAATGCCTAGCACATAGTAAGCACTCAATAAAAGTCATCTCTAAATGGTTATAGATTTTTGGATAAAACATATCACCAGTGAAAATGAATATCATTAATATTTTAGAAGTAGCCTGGTGGAATAGGAAGAGCAAGAACTTTGGCATCAGTCAACCTAGGCTTCAGCACTAACTCCACCATTTCCTCTGACCTCCTTCTAGCAATTCATTTATTGCCATTTGAGCTTCAGTGCCCTCACCTATAAAATGGAAAAAATACCACTCCTCTGGTTTTGGTTTTTTTGATAATTACAAGAGATTGCACCAAAGACAACTTCGGGCACAGAGTAAGCAGATAATATACATTGCTTTATATCTCTACCCTGCTCTAACACGTTACAATACAAAGACTGACGTTGGCAGTTGTGATCCAGCTAACGTACAAGTGTGGCCCTCTTACTGGAGCTGCTGGGCAAATGTCTTTTGCTTATGGCAAAGCAGAGGGCACCAAGGGCTTCCTTGTTAGGAGTCCCTCTCACATGCATGGATCCATTTTGTTGAAACCAGAGTATTTCTTAGTTTATCTGAGGATCTATCTCTCTCCTCAGAGATGTTCTCTTTTGATTCCTGCCTGTTTTCCTCTACTCTGCCCAGTAATCTAATGCAGCATTTCCATTGCTTTACTAGAAACTGTAGTCTTGGGTTTAGATGACAATCAAACCCTAAAGGCAAAGTGGGCTTCACTCAGCCCTAAGTATATTTGACTTTAAGACAAGATAGGAAACAACAAGGCCTGCACAGCAACAGCACATGGGAGGTCTCGTGATTCCCAGTTGTAGCATCTGACACTTCAGTCCTTTTACATCTGGGGCATATGTGTGGTCACGAGAGGCAGACTGAGTACAAAAGGACCGCTTCAACTCAGGGAAGACAACAGCTGAATGGCTCCTTCCCCATTCCTAGAGAGTGAATTATGACCCTTCTCCCTCATTCAGCTGCGAATAAGTAGCCTGATTCTCATCACCTCGGGTCACTCATCACACCATCTCAATGATGTGGTAATATAAGTGCTTGATTCAGAACATAGTCATTGGGTTGATTTTCATTTATCTTGGATATGGTATAGATAAACTCTTAAGCAAGTCCTTGAGTTAGTCTTGCAGGGAGGATTGACCAAGGATCAAATCCTGAGGTGCTTCCAAAACTAGAGGAAAGGTTCCAGAACCAGCTGCTAACCTTGTCACTCTAAATATCTACAGAAGGTAGTATAGTTTAATATGATATAGTGTACTAGGTACTATGTGAAATACTTTATATAAATCATCTTCTTTAACCTCCCATGACAATCCTATGAGATAAATATAATTTTATTCCAATTTTAAAGATGAAAAAACAAATTCCAAGTTTGAAATCTAATAGACCAAGGTTCAAATCCTGATTGACCCACTCTTTCTATCTGCCCTTGTGAAGGATACTTAGCCCCCGAGTCTCCATTTTCTCATTGTGATAATACCAACTTCTAGAGTATCGTGAGCAGGGGTAAAACTTGTGTACCGGACAAAAGTGTGAGTTGATACTAAAAGCCAGCCTGCACTCCCCTCACTAAGCCATGTGCCTTATGACATTATCTTTCCAGATTTCCAGGCGTCTTTTCCCATTTGTACAAAAGCATTCTATAGGTTAGTGGCAGCAAGCCCTGCAACCCTGTACAGTTCATATTTCTGGTAAAGATTAAGGGAGATAAATGTACGGTGGTTTATACACAGAAAGCATGTAATTAATGTCTTTTCTTCTTTTCCTACAATAGTTCAATGGTGGATTTTTCCTTCCACAAAAACTGTAAATGGCCAGTAACAAATTATGCTTAAACTGACTCTGGTCAATTGGCCATGCCCTCTCAGCAGAGATATTCAAATTGAGAGTTCCGTCTCCGACAGTGGAATTTAAGGCACACGCTGTTAGCAGAAGAAAATCTCAGAGATGTGGGCTGCCTCGTCTTCCAACCACATCACACAGATCATCACTTACTTTGCTTTTTCACAAGGGCTGCACTTCCTGAGTGAAGTAATATCTTCACTTAAGCTGAAAACCACTGTCCAGTTTTTCTCAAAACTCCAGTTTTATATATTTATATATATAAATCAGCTTTGCCGATTGTTTGCCAAATAAAAATGTCCAAGTCCACAAAATTTCATGTGACCTAAACAATCTACCAATCTGCATTAGCACAATCCATAGTCTGAATGCCACCATCATTTTCTTTGACTACTTTGTATATTCTATCAGCAGTTACAGCAGACTCAAGCATATCCTCACAGCATGCCCATGAATAATTCTTTTATCTGAAGATTCACAGGGAAAATAAATCTGATCCCATGACAGAGGGCATGCAAGAGAGAATTTCTTTCCTTTTCAGTTAGATGTGCTTTGGGTTGTTGAATTTTAAGCTCTGGGAATCTCAGTACTCATTTTCATGGTCACAGAAAGTAAGAACCTCTAACGTAGCAATAACTACTGTGCAAAATATATTTTCTTACCATCTAGACAACCGTGTGGCCAATAAAGCCACAAAACATTAAGCTGCATTTGTGCTGAGAGACACTAAGTATTTCCAGCAATGGTAGAAGCAGTTGGGAGTTCAAAGATCCTTTGTCATGGGGTAAGGCAGGGTGAAGTCAGGAGTAGGTTTTTCTCAAGGGAATGGGGCAAGGGGCAGGAGTGCTTGTGTTGAATGCCAGGGACTCCAAACCAGAAAGCCTGAGTTGACTGTCCTCTGCCATGCCTTCTGGGAATTCCTGTTTCTGCCCGAGAACCTCTTATTTGAGGTTCTCCTGAGTCAGCCCACAAATGCTTTCTCATTCTTTTTCTATGCCCTTTGTATTTAATTTAGTCCACGTAATTGCAAAGTTTCTCAGAAAAGATATTCCACTTTCTTTGCCATTCCTCCCAAAGGACGAATTCAGATGGGACATTACCATTCTCGAAAAGCAGTTCAACTCCATATTTACTGCAATTTACATTCTAGCTATGTGGGCAGCACAGGTGCGCTAGGGGTTGTGAATGATGTCTGTGATGTCTGTCCTCTAGGAACTTAATATAACTTATCACCCCATGTTGGAAATGGCTGTCACCCTGTCTGACTCCCATCACTAGGCTGTGAGCCAAGACGAGTGCAGAAACGAGACTTCTTCAGTCCTCTGTCACTTATAAGTGTCTGATACTAATCATGCACACAGTGAATGCTTATTGATTGGACGAGTGAATGAATTGAAGGAATTCAAGGACATAGCTTGGTGGGGGTAGAAAATGCTCTATGTGAAAAAAAAAATACAGAAGTTAAACTTTGAAATGGGATGAGGAGCCATGGGAAATTGTATGGCGCCTCAGGGGCCTAGATCCAGAGACTATGCTGGAAAGCAATGGGAGAAACAGCTGACTGGCCAGGACTTGAGCCTTTGGATAAAGGAGTTGGAACTAAATTCCATCTGCAAGAGGTTGTAGATTTTATGTTCCTAAACAGGGCAACTTCTCCAGAATGAAGATGGGTTATTTCTTTCAATTCATAGCCTATGTACATGTGCATATACGTACAAAATATAAATATAACAAATGCCTGGTGTCTACGGAGTAATGAGAATTGTCCCCCTACCAATGGATATAGTCAGGGTACATAATTTTATGTACCTTTGAGAGTTTTAGTTATGTCCCTGTGAGAATTTTTGAAGTACTAAGCCACTGCTAATTGTTGTAATTGCTATATCTTTGGCCAATAAACAGGGGCTGCATCAGGCCAAAGTACAGTATTTCTGTCCCTGTTACTGAGCCAAGAGATTCAAAGTCCTTTTCTAAGGATAATTGTTAAAATCACAAGACTACAGAAGGAAATTACTAAGGATTCGATTTTTAAATCATAAAATCCTATCTCTAAAACCTTCAGTGACAGGATCTATGACTTACCCAAATTAGCTGTTCTGTGTGGCATCTGTTTGAGGTAAGTTAGACTTTAACAGAATTAGTAGATTTAATGTATATCAGTGCAGTTGATGGGCTCAGAACCTAAAACATTGCCTTCCCCATCTATCTTCATTCTGTGTTGAGGTGCCCTAGAGATGGAATAGCTCCTGACATAAGGCATTTATTTCTCTTTGGTGTGCCACTTGTAACTGATGTTTTGCCTCTCAACTGGTTTTTGATGCCTGCCCAGTCTTCTCGGATGAGACGTTGCCTTCAAGAGGGGTTCCTTGATCTGAGCCCACAACCCTTTACCCATCTTTACCTCCACCCTATCTGAATCTAGGAAGCCAGTGCCTCTCAAACTTTAGTATGCATCAGAATACCTTGGAGGGCTTTTTAAAACACAGATTTCTGAACTCCATTCCTGGAGTGTCTGATTCAGGTGTTTGGGGATTGAGCCTGTGAATGTGCATTTCTATCAAGCTCCCAGGTGATTGGAGGCCACATTTTGACAACTGCTACAGTAAACAAATTAGTCCTACCCAGGTTCAAAACCTGGACTCCAAAATAAGAATAGAAGTTGAGGCTCTGACTTACATGATAGGGAGTTCAGGCATGAGAGAATGAAATAATATTTTAATAATAACTAACATTAATTGAGTATCTGTTGTATATTTACTATAATGCTATACTAACCATGTAGGTTAATATAGTATTAACATTATGTAGTATTACATTAATATTAATGTAATATTAATGTAGCATTAATATTCCCATTTTAAAGATAAGAAAAATGAAGTTTAGATAAATCATACAAATTTCCTGATGTCACACAGCTGGGTTTAGATTCAGATTTCTCTGATCTCAGAACAAAATTCTCGTCACTCAAATTGTGACTACTGGCTATCCTTTGATGGTGTTTTCTTGGGAAAAAGTCTCAGATTTGCATGTTCAGAAATGGCATTTTTTCCCCCAGTGAAACTGCAAAAAAATGTGGGAAGATTGTGAATTATTTCCATTTACTCTTGAGTAATCTGGTGTGGGGAGACTATCTCAACACAGATAAACTTGTAATCTGCAGCTTTGGAAAGTCATATCACCCTCTGGTTCTTAATTTCCATATCTGTAAAAGAAAGGAATTGAAATGCTCTTAAAGTTTCTTAGCCTCTTTAAACATCTGTGGCCTTCATTTAGTAGCCAAGATTCTATTGCATTAACTTATACTGATAAAGAACTGTCGAGAAGTTGGAATGTTCACTGTACTCTCTGTCCACCAGGAATGTCTATTAGAAACCATCGACAATGGAAATCGTTCTATCAGAAGGCTAAATTCAGAACAGAGAGAATTAGATTATTTTAATGGAAAATGTTATCAGGCTAAGGTGTAGGCCAATCTTCCCAGTTCCACTGAAGAAACAGAGCTGAAAATCATCATGCTACTTATATTGAGCCTGGAGTTCTGCTCAAGGCAGTAATACTTTTTCAGTCATTATTTTTCTCTACTGCCTTCTGCTTTCCATCTAGTTTTTTCTTGCATTAAAGTTACGTTTGCTCCCTTGAAATTGGAAAGATATTGCCCCATCATCAGTAAGCCCACATACAAATGCAGCTAGGGGCTGGACTGCTCTAAGCAGTGAACTTCATTTAACATCAGTAGCAAAAGCTGACATTTTCCTGTACCTTTTTGCCAACTTCTGGGGTGACACCCTGTCTGGAAACTACAGACCATATGAACTGACAACAAGGAGACTTTGTATAAAGAATCAGACTTTTCCTCCCCAGCTGTCTGTGGAGAACAGCATGGGAAATGTATCTTTCATGCATTATGTTTATGAAGTGACCATTCATTGTAAAAACAAATTTATAATTGGTGTAATGTGGGCGGGAGATGTCTGGTGGCCATCCTGGTGCTAATCATGAATAAAATTAGAAGGCAGCATCATGAATTTGGCCTTGATGCCTAGCGTTTCTCATTTAGAGAACCCTCTCCTTAGTTATCTGATTTTTGTTTCTGCAACCTGATTTAGGCATTTTACTGGGAAGACCAATGCCAAAGTTAACCACGTGTGGAAGATTTTATACAACAAGAATACAAAAATTTTGGGGGGAAGGAGAGAATGATATGATATTGCAACGGAAAGTGGGGTCCGGCTGCTCACCGCTCAAAAGTCATTAAAGAGGCAAGGTTGGGCTTCCCTGGTGGCGCAGTGGTTGAGAGTCCGCCTGCCGATGCGGGAGACGCGGGTTCGTGCCCCGGTCCGGGAGGATCCCACATGCCGCGGAGCGGCTGGGCCCGTGAGCCAGGGCCGCTGCGCCTGCGCGTCCGGAGCCTGCGCTCCGCAACGCGAGAGGACGCGCGGCAGTGAGAGGCCCGCGTACCGCCGGAAAAAAAAAAAAGAAAGAGGCAAGGTTGGTGGAAAGAAAAGTTTGCTTTCTTTTGGATGCCAGCACCTGGGGGCGGTGGGGGGATGGGAGGGCAGACTCCTGTCCAACAGCCGACTCCCTCCCCCCCCCGACAACCAGCGGGCAAGAGCTTTTACAGGTGAAGGAAGGGGGCTACATGCGGAAACAGCACAGCCAGCTCTGACGGTCATCTTGAAATTGGTCATGCGGTGGTCTGACCAGCGTCACCTTGATTGTCTTAAGTACAGTTAATCTTCAGTTCCAAGGTCAGTTTATTCCCATTTCCTTGAGGCCAATTCTCAGAATCGTGGCAGCTTATGTCATGGTTACAGTCTGGTCATCATGTAGTTAACTTCTTCCACCTGGTGGGGATTTCAATATCTACAAGTCAGCTCACAGGATACGGCTCAGAATAGTATCTATAGCCCATGAAGAGGAACTAAAGATCCTTGACTGTGCTTAATGACTAAACTATAATTATTTAGTCTTGTTGGACTGTTTTCCTTTGCTTCTGCATGGGCCCAGCCGCTCCGCGGCATGTGGGATCCTCCCAGACCGGGGCGCGAACCCGGTTCCCCTGCATCGGCAGGCGGACGCGCAACCACTGCGCCACCAGGGAAGCCCCTCATGTGCTTTTAAGGTCTCTAATTCTCTGGGAATATGTGAAATTAATTTTGTGTTCCATAACCAGCATCAAAATACCAAATGGAATAAAATAGAGTAGAATTGCAATAGAATCTCTCAGACTTTATAACAGAAAGTATTATGTTGTGAAATTTTTGTTTACAGTTATGTGCATGTACATATGTGTGTGTGTGTGTAATAGTCTGAAAAGTAAAATGAGTTTCTTGCTGTAGATTATGGTTGTTTTAAAACCATCGTATTATGGATAGCTTATCACTCTTCACACAAGGGTATAGAAAGAGGTTGCAGCCTGATTCCATGATATCACTCGTCCCTAGTGGTCTATAAACCAGACTAAGTAGGTATTCACAAAAACATACAGTGATCCTAGATTACAGAGAGAAGATTTGCATGGTATTTTATATCACAGTGTGCATAAAATTTGGGCCCTAGCTTCCAGAAAGAGCAGTTCCACTTAAGATGGTTTTAGTGGTCATTTGAGTTCTGAAGTACAGACAACTGGCTGAAAAATGATCTTTGTAAACATATTCTTTTGTCAGCCAGCATTGCATGGACATAAAAAGATCAACGACAGAGCAAATACAGGCTAAATCCAATCATTAGTAGAAATAAGTCCCATAGGATCCAGAGTATGAAAAGATGCCATGAAATGATTTGTAAAGAATATGTTTGTGTTTCTTTGAGTATAGTTGATTTACAATGTTGTGTTACTTTCAGGTATAAAACACAGTGATTCAGTGATTGATATATATATATATATATATATATTCTTTATATTGAGTATAGTTCCCTGTGCAATACAGTAGGTCCTTGCTGGTTGTCTGTTTTATATGTAGTAGCGTGTATATGTTAATCCCAAACTCCTAATTTATCCCTCCCCCCCTTTCCCCTTTGGTAACCATAAGTTTGTTTTCTATGTCTGTGGGTCTATTTCTGTTTTGTAAAAGAATGTTTTATAATGTGCTTCAGTTTATAAATATTTCATTTCATGTTGCTAGCTGATGGGTAGAAAGGGATGATACCTACACTTTGCTAGGCCCTCTGCTTTACATGTATGATCCATTGATTTCTCACCTCTACAGTGTCATACAGTGGGCAGCATAATTTCCTTTTACTGGTAAGACAAGTCACTGAGTGGCTAAATAACTAACTCATATTCACAAAGCTTGAAAGTTGGGGAATTCAGTGCAAATCTAGAATTGTCTGCCTTTAAGACAACCTGATTCATAGGGAAAAATTTCAATTGAAATGTTTTCTGGCAAATGGAACTCTATTGTCCATGTTTGAGGGCTGTTATTAGGTAAGAATGCAGCAAACTTCTCTGAAATTTTTGGCTTTCTATTTTTGAAAGAGGAATGTCAAAATTTCCCTCTGTGTGAATCAGTGCCATTTCCTAAGTTGCGGCTTCAAATGTTCAAGTGATTATTTCGTGGATATTACCAATGTCAAGTAAAGTTAAAAGAGTCGAGTGAAAGGCATCCTCTACCACTAGATTCACTCTCCACATCTCCACATTTTATGGTAGGATTAATTTTGAGAGAAACATAATGCAGTTGTTTTAAGATTTAAAAATGGATATTTTGAAAACATCTTACCTAAGTTTAAATGAAGCAGACATTTCAAACTATAACATTCTATTTTGTTACTGCTTTGGGAGTCAGTTATTATTTCCAGTTAAAGTGATAGATTTTTGGTTGCATTTAACAGAGAAGTCTCTACTTGTCTCAATAGACTAGTAGAGATCCTCTTTTTTTTCTTGGTTAAATGTAGCTTTATTATATATTAGCAGACTTTCAAAATGTAGACATTCCAGTAAGATTTTGAGATTCAGTAACTTTATTGAGTACTAACGATGGGCTCATTTCATTGAATTCGGTGATGCAAGCCCTGCCCGCAGATGTTTGCACATAAAGTCTGGGAGTTTCCTTATGGCTTGGTACCCATAAGGCCATCTCATCCAACTAACATCAATGCTTGACTCCACCTCTCTCCTTGTCTGCATCATCTGGCGTGGCAGTTGACCAGGTTCTATTTTTTTAATTGAAGTATAGTTGATTTACAATGTCATGTTAGTTTCAGGTGTATAGCAGAGTGATTAATCTGAAAAAGAATATATATATGTATATATATATTCTTTTTCAGATTATTTTCCCTTATAGGTTGTTATAAAATATTGAGTATAGTTCCCTGTGATGTAGAGAAGGTCCTTGTTGATTATCTATTTTGTATACAGTAGTGTGTATATGTTAATCCCAAACTCCTAATTTATCCCTCCCCCCCTTTCCCCTTTGGTAACCATAAGTTTGTTTTCTATGTCTGTGAGTCTATTTCTGATTTGTAAATAAGTCCATTTGTATCTTTCCTCTTGAAACTGGGAAAGCCACCACATTGGGATATGTTGTGATTTCACTTTGGATGTAAAGGGAGTCAAGTGAATGAAAATTACCCATGTCCCTTCTTTTGAATGTTAAACATGATGTATCCTTTCACTCTGAGTTGTCTCAAGGTTTGCTTGCACCGATCACCCACTGTTTTTAACAAGAAAGTTTTTCTCACAATTTTATCATTTTATCAAATCTTAGCCAATGTAGCTAATATTTATTAAGTATTTACTCTGTGCTAGATACTTACTGGAATGAAGTTTATAATTTAAACTTTCACACAAATCTATGAGATAGATACTTTTTTTTTTTTTTTTTTTTTTTTTTTTTTTTTTTTGTGGTAGCCGGCCTTTCTTCAGGCGCAGCGGCCATGGCTCACGGGCCCAGCCGCTCCGCGGCATGTGGGATCTTCCCGGACCGGGGCGCGAATCCGGTTCCCCTGCATCAGCAGGCGGACGCGCAACCGCTGCGCCACCAGGGAAGCCCGAGATAGATACTTTTAATATCCTTTTTTCGTATAAGGAAACTCAGCCACACAGGATTAAGTGATAAATAAGCTATAAATTTGGGTTTGTACCCAAACAGTCTTATTTCAGCGCCAAAGCTTTGAAGCAAGCATCTTCAATAGTATTTTTCAAACTAGATTCTGGGGAATAGTAGCTCTGCAAGATATTAATAGTTATTTTTCAAAATCAGATTCCAAGGTCTGAGAACTTCACCAATGCATGAAAACTTATGGTACAATTTTGCAGACCCTTTAATATGGTGATAGGCATTGTGAATCTTCAAGAAAGCATAGTGTTTCTCGAACATATTATATGTGTGTACACGTGTGCATGCATACATGTGCATAAATGTATATATACATATATGTGTAATCTTATTCATATACTATTATATAAGTTGTAAATAATTATATACACATATCTATTTTACAGTACACTAATAAGGAAACACAGTGTTCAAATTAGCGAGGTCTTATATTAGCCCTAGCACACCTGTCTCTGAATATAATGTAACTCAACAATAAATAGTAAGCTCGTAAATTGTATAGAGTACAGCATAAAAAGAGAACATTTTGATACTCCTCCAAATGTAACATAAAAATGATAGTAAAATCATAGGTATTTTAGAGTACAGCCCAAAAAGAAAGTTTGCATCCAAAGTTCACATCCCGTTCATAGGATCTAACACTCAAAGGTGTTAACAAACATTGATCAAGAATAGTTATCTACTTTGAAGCATTAGAATTATAATAGCCCTTAATACACCTTCTAGTCAGCCCTCTTACTCCAAGACGAGTTATATGGAAATTTTCAAGACACATTGCTGATTTTTCAGAAATCTTCAGTACCAAAAATTATGTCAGTTCAATTTTTAAACTCTCCCTGAGTTATACTGACCTTGACACAAAAAAGTGGCTCTTAGTTGTAAAGCTAATGTCCTGCTTCTTTTTCTCCAGTACTGTTTTCAGAGCAATGTTTTGGAGCCCTGTGTTTGGAATTGGGGAGGAGTTAGTCCTAGTTTCATCAGAAGTCATCTCTATAATGGTAACAATGCTGAGGTTTGAGCACAGCATGATAAAATGTACTTTATGATAATAAGAGTAATTATTGTGTCAAATTACATAATCTACACAGCACAGCCACAATGCATGTACACACAGGTACATACCACACACACACACACACACACACACACACAGACATGCACATACACTTGCCCAATTTTCCTTAATATTTTTGCCCTGTGACTGATATAGGAAACTAATATCCACAGCAGCCTCCTTTAACTGAGATTCCTGCCATTATCTACCTAAGGACATTAAGGATTCAGAAGACTTAGTTTCTAGTTTGAGTTAAAAAATTATTGGGGCTTTGTCCTTTGGGCAATTCATTTACTATATCTGTGACTTCATTTTCTCATCTATAAAATGAGGTTAAATAAAACTGTGCTATGCCTTAATTGATTGGTGTAAGGGTCAAAGTAAAATATGTGTGTGATAGTTGCCAGCAGTCTATTTTTTATATTTTCAACTTCTCTCCTCATTATGCTTATATTCTCTTTTAACTTTTTTCATAGTTATGGGTCACATTTTCCTGCTTGTAATGTCCAATTATTTTTGATTGGATGTTGGACATTGTGATCCTACATTGTTGAATGTTTGGATTTTCTTGTCTTTTTTAAATAGTATTTTGGCTGGCAATTAAGTTGCAGATCAGTTTAATCACTTTGAGTCTTGCTTTTTAGACTTGTTAGGGATGATTTTGAGTAGCTTTCCCTCCAGAGATAATTTAGCTCTATTACTAAGGTATTGACCCTTTGGGGTCGCCACTGAATGCCCCCGAGTGATGACTGAGGACTCTTCAGCCTGATTAGTTGGTTCTCAGGAGACATTCCGACTTTTGTGAGCTCTAGGAATTATTAGGCTTACAGCTCCCAGACTGCTCTTTGCCTGATGTAGTAGAGTTTTGTTCTCACAAGCACTGACCCCTACTCAACCAAGACCCAAAGTGATTTCAATACAGATATTTGTAGCTGTTTTGTTCTGTGTTGTTTTTCATAGCTCTGTGCTTTCTGTAACTCTGCCCTGCAACTTTCAGTCACCTCAGCATCTCTGAACTTCTATTTCTGGATCCTAACTCCCTAAGACCATTGAACTCTGTTTGAGTTTCACCTTTGTATGGACAATGTACAGAAATTGCCTCCAGGAAGGAACCTAGGGAGATTGTAAGGCTCATATCAATTTTTTCCTTCTCTTAAGGATCATAATGCTGGATTATCTGTTATGTAAAGTCTAAAAATAGTTATTTTATGTATTTCATCTAGTTTTCTGTGCAAGAGATTGAGTCTGGTCCTTGTTATTCCATTATGGCCAGAAATGGGAGTTTATATGTGAATGTGCTTTGAACTCTTTAAAGTATTTTATTTTTCACATTCCCCCTTCTTTCAATTATTTCCTTCCTAAATTTTTAGAGCAATATATTTCCAGCGGTAGATTGGCATTATGTGTGTATGGGAGAGAGAAAGTGAGTGAGCAATTGAGAGAGAGAGAAAGAGAAGAGAGACAGATACCTAGAATGCTGTGGAAAACTACGATTTTTATTTTTTTCCCTGCAACTTCCAGGTTTTG
Organism: Physeter macrocephalus; assembly: GCF_002837175.3. Taxonomy (NCBI): domain Eukaryota; kingdom Metazoa; phylum Chordata; class Mammalia; order Artiodactyla; family Physeteridae; genus Physeter; species Physeter macrocephalus. The sequence goes on from NC_041214.2 coordinate 16,358,261, forward strand.
GCTTTTGAGTGGTAGCTTTTTATTTTTACTTTAATAGTTATGTGTTTATTTGAATAAGAATTATAAAAAATTAACACCAAAATTGTCATTTCATGCATTATATTGCTTAGAAAATGGCTAAATAAAAAAGTGAATTTAAAGAAAAATATTAAATAAATCAGAGTAGACATAAAAAACAAATTTGTGAAGGTAATATATGGCTAACTAATTAGCAGGCCTCCCTTACACTGAAGAAGGACTAGATAAGGTGAGAAAGCAGATGAGTAAAATAGTCAAACTCTTTGTGTCTGATTCAGCACTACTTTTCTTCTATTTGGAAATCCTGTCTCCTCCAAATGCATTCATATTGTTACCCCTTTGGGGCTCCTCCTGTACTTGAATTGCTAATGGAAGACACTTGTAGTATCTGGAAATCAGCAATATGATGTTACTGGTAGAACCAGCTTCAATCAGGAATATGCCGATGAGAGCCTAATCCTGTACATCTACACTTTTCCTTCCTCTTGACAGTTACACACTTCTTCCATTTATTAAGGGGGAAAAGGGAACCCATGAAGAACTCTTTAAATAGAGCTATTAAAATCTAAAAAAAACAAAGAAATGAGGACATTTCTGACAGAAGAAATTAGAGGGTTACATGAAAAACTCACATCTATTTTACATTTGCTTATGCTATGATTGTGTTAATTATCAGAGTTCAGGAAGCAGACGCTGTCATTATGAATTAATTGGATGGGCCAGTTATCAGGGAGGAAAAGAAATGAGTGTGAATTCAGAAGCTGTGACTACAGTAGTCTAATTCTAGGTCTGTAGATCTGCCTCCTATTGTTTTAAGGCAAAAGCGTAGGGTTGGTGATTTTGAGATTATTTCACTAAACATGGTGATCTTACCCAATAACACTGGGAAGGCAGATTTTCTGCAATATAATTAACAATGGTGGAAAAAACTAAAGAGGCAACTCATTATAAATATAATCAGTAGCTCTGTAAATCCACAGTGGTATCGAGTTCCAGGGCTTTGAGGCCAAATCAACAAAGATCTAAGCTGCAAAAAGGTCTCTTTTACATTTTTTCTCTACATCCTCTTTCCATCCCTCTCAATGTACACTTTCTTCAGAGCTTGGGACTGTAGAGTAACTTGACTGACCCTTTTAGCACAGAGCAATTGTGAGAAAACAACTCGTCAAATCATGCTGTGAAGTTAAAAAGTGAAATGTTGCCAAGTGGTTATTGAAAATCTTACAAGAAAAATCGGGTGCTTAACTTTTCATATAGGGGAGCCAATCAAATATGCAAATTAAAAAATTAAAGATGAGCTGATCCATCTAAACAGGAAAAATACTATGATACATAACTGAAAGTGCAAAATACAATCTTTAAGAAGTGAGCTTCTGCTCTCATCTGTAAGAGATAAGTGCCCACTGAGAGAAGCACAGGCTCCTGCAAGTGGGGAAACCTTGGAAGAGAGCACAGCCTAGAGGTCGGAGGGGCAGGAATGGCAGTGACTCTATTTTTTCACGTCTTTTTTTTAAAAGTATTGGAACCCTCTCCCTGAAACAGGAAGTCGCTAGAATTAAGGTTGCTCTCGGCCACCAGGTGGCAGCAATGCCTCAGTAACATTATTTGAAGAATAAGGACAGTTTGCCCTGTTTTCTCCACTTTCTCACCCCCAGATTCATAAGCATTACTTTTCCATATTTATAACTATTGCTAGTGGACTCATGGACTCCATTTATAACTTCACTCATTTTATTCCTTGCCTCCTAAGAGGAAAACATCACCCCCATTTAACCAACTTTAACATCTCTTAGGCTCTTCATAATCCCTGTAATTTCTAACACTTTTTGTCATAGTTTCATTTTTTGTCTGCCTTTCATTCCATTTTCAACTTCTTTCCTCTTACGTCCTCTCTTGCATCTACAGATATGCCCAGAAATATTTCTAGCATTCCATGCAGCCAGACATTAAGATCAATCGTGGATGTTTCTCTTGGCTTTTCCTCTTCACCTCATCCTTCTTCCTGGACCATAGGGAGACTTTCTCTCAGAAGAGCAAGATGAGCTCTATACTGATGAACTCTATCCTGAACTCTACTGAATCATGAACTCTGCTGAATCATGTCTTCTACCTCAGAGAAGCAGAAAAAGAAAGCAAAGCTATTGAGCATGAATAAATCTCTTGTGATTTGGCTTAACAGATATTTCTGTACATTTGCCTTTAGGGATGTTGAGCTTTGAGAATTTCTTCATGCTATTCCTTCATTTTGTTTCTTCAGCTGGGGCTAAATGAAGCCCTCACAGAAGGATACCTCTTTAACAAGATGTTACTATCAACATCCATTTCAAATATAAACTGCCTCAGTGAAAGCAACTGTGCTTCTATAGACAATCAAGCATCAAACCAAAAACAAAGCTGTAGATTAACTTGGAAATGATCTTGACCAAGTATCTGAAACCTTTTTAGAGGAAGGATCCATGTAAATATTCTCCAGAGTCTATGGGTTAAGAGGGTGGGCTTTACCAAAATCAGGGTCTGACACTGGGGTAGGGGGAAAGATATAACTGTCAATTATGTTGCCTTCTCAGCAGAGAATCTGCACAAGACATAGGGGCTGGATTGTGGAGAAGAGTGGCAATGGCAGTCACTGCCGGGGAGTCTCTTAGATATTTTGTTTCATGAGTGGAGACTAATCATTGGTTAGAGAATCATGAAGTGGTTATCTGTGTTTCCCAAGGTTATATACCTAGTACGAGAGGAGAATTCAGATTTCTGGAACAAATGCTCATCTTAGGTAGCACTGTGGTGAGGAATAAATAACATGCATTCTGACCTACATAACAGGTGCTACTAAGTAAGGGATCGATACACATAACTTCCCTACGTAATAAATAACAAGCAGTTATAAGCATAGGCTTATAGTAAGACAGATTGGTGTTAAAATTCTGCTTACTTCTCTTACCAACTCTATGTTTTTGATTTTTAAGTTTAGCTTTATTCTCTATTAAGTGGAAATATAATAGCACATACCTTTTAGGATATATTGGTCATGTCTGCTGTACAATGAATGCTCAGTAGATTGTATGTATTAATATTATGATAAATATTTTGAAGTAAAATTGATGAAACATATCTTAACAACTGGAAAGAGAATTAAGCTGTTAGAACTGATTATTAAGCTGGGCATACAGAGAACTGATTATTAAATGCACTAGGGCATATTATCTATATACTGTTTTCTTCTCTAGAAGAAACTTCTCTGTAGAAAAATTTGAGCGTTAAATGGAATAACTTTCTCTTGTTTTGGCAAGAGGAAAGTTACTTAAGATGGTTAGGTGATGAAGGTTCCTAGATTTAATTAATTTAATACATTAATTATTTAATGTGCAGCCTATAAATCTTCTCACTCTATTATTATTTTAAAATACACTTAATCCCACTCAAGAACTTGATTTTTAAAAAATCATAATAACTAAGGACATTTTTTTTAATTAGAAAAAAATTCAAAGTCAGGGACTAGGTTTGATTTTTTTATGTTTTAGCACTTAATAGATACATATTTTAAGTTTATCCCCCAAAATGACTGAATTTGGCAGTAATAAGAAAAATATTCAATTAGCATAGCAGCACCCAAGTAGGATCACCAAACATCCAATGTGTTTTCAGGCTATAGTGAAATAATTTGGTTGTAAAGATAAATAATTTCCTTACAGAAAAGACAAGTTGAGCAATAAAAATTTATTTGGAGACAGAAGTGGCCAGGACATTACCAACACTTCCACATCTTGAAAAATTCAAAGGATGTAATTTTCTCATTTAGAAAGAAAACAAAATAGCATTGAAGTCTAAACATAATGCATTTGTGCACATCTGCAAACTCAATTTATCTTTCGTGTTTTGTTCAAGTTCAGAATTCAATTACAATTCACTTCATTGTTATCATCCCTTCTAGAGAAATCAGAAATTAAATTTTGCCCTTAGCTGCCCTCATGGTCAGGAATCACTATGGAAATAAAAACTCATTTCAACCATGATACTTCAAAATACAAATACTGTGAATCAAATTGGGGAGGTCTTATTGAACAGGTATATGGAGTTTAAGTTATGGGAATTAAGATATAGGTCTGTGACATTAGGTTAACTCTGAGGAAGAAAAAATGTAAATTATTTGTTACTTCTTAGCTAAGCTCCTGACAACTTATACATTTAAGATCATGTATATAAAATGTTATGGAGCAAAGAACATGCTTAAACATGAAATACACATAGTATTTTATAAGGAAACTAATTTATTTTATAGATATAGATATAGACATAGACATACACACCTTGGCTTAAGGGTAAAAATTCTAAAATTGTAAATCTATTCTAGTACTGCAAAAGACCTCTCTCTCTCTCTCTCTCTCTCTCTCTCCCTCTCCCTCTCTCTGTTTCTATAAAGGAAGATTAAAAACCCTAAGTTCAGCACAATGAAAATAGAAAAGCAAGTCAGAACATAGCTTTCTTTTTTTTTTTTTTTTTTTTTTGCAGTACGCGGGCCTCTCACTTTTGTGGCCTCTCCCATTGCAGAGCACAGGCTCCGGACGTGCAGGCTCAGCGGCCATGGCTCACAGGCCTAGCTGTTCCGCGGCATGTGGGGTCTTCCCGGACCGGGGCACGAACCCATGTCCCCTGCGTCGGCAGGCAGACTCTCAACCACTGTGCCACCAGGGAAGCCCCATAGCTTTCTTATTCATAAAAACATGCCAGATATGGATCATAAGTTGCTTATAATGGTAGGCATATTTTTGGCTTCACAAAAAGATAATAATAATAAAGGAAGCATGATTTTCAGAGATGTTGAAATGAATAGTAGTGTGCCATCGCCACATTCTTTCACATTCTTATTCTTAGCAGACCCGTCATTCCTTTTCCCTGAACAAAAATATGAGTGCTAGGAAGTCCCAGGTATCAGATCAGATTGTTCTAGATCTATCCCTTTAAGCATGTTCTATATTGAAAGTTAAAAGCCATTATATGGAAGCTCTATTAAAAATGAGCCCACAAAAATAATTTCTAAATAAAAGTTTCTAGCACTAATCAAAGCATGTTAGTTGTTCTCTTTCCTTTTAAGAAGGAGATGGTATCAGTTTAACTTCATGATTATACAGCCTAAATCTTTTCAGAAGAGGAAACATGAAGTAAATAGAAGACATAGAAGTAAATGAAAAATGCTGGGTAAAGTTGAAAACTAATATAGTGATCAGAGCGTAACTTCAGACTCACAGCTTCTCGGGGTAACCCAAATCATGGGTTGTGTCTTCAGTCTCTTCTTTCTGAAGTGCTCTCCTAAATTTTCCACTCACGACCTTTCTCTCCTTCCTATTTCCTGCTTATTGAAGCAATAAAGCCATTCTGTTATTGCTCACTTTGGATGTTTGAAGTAAAAAGGAAAATAAAGCTTTGCTGATTTCATTTAACAATTCATTTAACCAGACTTTCGAGATCCTGCTATGTGCTAGGGACATAGTTCTGGGGAAAACATTGTAAAACCAATGTCCCCACTTTGTGTCAATTCTGGTAGGGGCAGAGAGACAACAAACAAATAATGCATCATATGCAAGGAGGTGGTGATTAGGAGTATAAAGAAAAATGATACAAGGAAACTTAATAAAGTGATGGGAGGAGAGAAGATCCTATTTTAAACCATCTATTCCAGAAAGACCTCTCTAAAAAGGTGACATGAAAATAAAACTGAGGGAACTGAGGGAGCAAACTGAGTGGCTGTATCCGAGAAAAAGAATTCCAGGCACAGGATAGAGCAATCGCAAAGTCACCGAGACAGGAGCAAGTGTGGGGTGCTTGAGCGTGGTAGGAACCAGTGAGAGCTGGGTGGGTGGGAGGGGATGTAGGACAAGAGGCCTGAGAGGGGGCAAAGCAAGGGGAACTTGGGTTTGTTTTCTAATAAGGTAAGGGGGTGGGGTTCACGTTCTAATTTACATTTTTAAAGGGAGAATGATTAGGCCTTGAACTTTTTCCTTCCCCACAGGCAGCAACCAAGGCAAAGAATCAGCCTTGTTTTGGTCTTAACACCCAAGCTCTGCATCTTTGCATCTTTACCTCAGCAGGTGTGGAGGGAAACTCCCTTGGGGCAGTATGCAGGCTCTGAGTCCTCATCCTTACCTGGTTGTAGAGGAAGCAGGCTATGTCATTTTATTTGCCTTTAAAAATATTTTCTGACATTTCCCAATGGTTTTAGGACAGGTGCCTTTCTTTGTATTCCAAGACCCAAACCCAACCAAATATGACCATTCGGTGATACAGCTGACATTTTAGTTACAGGTTTCATCAAAATAAATAGGATCACTTGACCTCTTTTTGCATAGATTTTAAGGAAGCAATCAATGAAAAGTATAAATGAAATCTTTGTTATGACAAAATGAAACAAAACATTATTACCAGTATTCTTTGTTTCGTTAGCCAGTTCCTTGAAAGAATCTTTTATTTCACTGATGGCCAAAGTCAGTGAGACACTGTTGAAATTATAACACAAACAATGACTTAAAGAAAGAAAGCTTTTTAAAAATTGTAGCAGGATTTCTAAACATGGAGTAAAAAGAATTTCAAATCTATTTCTCTCCCTCAAAACAGTGAAATGAGTGTTTCTCCCAAGATGGCAACCTGAAAGATGTATGTCCATTGTGGCATTATCGTAAAAGCACTTGCACATGTATTAAGTTGGCTAAACGACCAAAAGGGAAAATCATCTCTCAGTGTTCCTCAGAGCAAATACACATGTAATGAAACTTATGAATCACACCTTTCTTCAACTTCTTCCAATGATAAGATTGTATAAAGAGTGAATTCAGAACTAAAATGTAACGACATTTACTATGTTTGTTTAACTTTTAGTATAAATGCAGTGGTAAGTATAAGCATTATTTTTAAATTTTAAATATGAGGTGGTAGAATGGCACAAATCGCCTTTTAATGGAAAGCAACCCAGTTGGTCTTTCCTTCTATGTCTTTCTTTCCTGTGTGTCTCCTTTACAGTCACAGGGAACACTTCACTTCTGATACTTATGGTCAACCACATGTGTGGAGGCTTTTCCCCACACAAGCAGTCCTCTGTGACACCAGCTGGGTGTCCTACAGTTTAACTCAATTCTAACACTATTACCTGGAGATAGTGTCAGATCCCCCTGGTTAAGGACTCAGTCTCTCAAGACTGTTCCCACCTTGCTTCAGATACCAATCACAAGTAGTATCTATAGGTCCCCAGGTACCCACAGCTTCTGTCCAACTTGGCTATAAATTGAAGGTTCCCATGACCCACTCCTCAGATTCAATTAATTTTCTAGAGCTGCTCACAGAACTCAAGGAAACACTACTTACATTTACCAGTTGATTAAAGATATGATAAAGAATACAGATGATCAGCCAGATGAAGAGAAACATGGGGTGAGGTCTCAGATGGTCCCAGGCACAGGTGCGTCTATCCCCATGGAGCTGGGGTACGTCACCCTCCTGGTGTGGATGTATTCACCAACCTGGAAGCTCTCCAAACCCTGCGCAATTGGGATTTTATGGAGGCTTATTCACGTAAGCACGGTCAACTCTTAATGCCATTTCCAGCTTCTCTCCCCTATCTGGAAGATGGGGATGCAGATGAACATTCCAAGCTTCTAATCATGGTTTGGTCTTTCTGGTGACCAGCCTCCATCCAGGAGCCCACCCAGAGTCCGCTCAGTAGAATAAAAATTCTCCTAGGGCTCTTATAACTTCGGATTTACAAGGGTTTGGGGAGCCCTGTGTCAAGAAAGGGGTCAAAGACAAAATATTAGAACAAGAGATACTCTAGAGTTCTTATCTCACAAGAAATTAAAAGGGTGTTAGGAGTTCTGTACCAGGAACAAGGGGTAGAGACCTACATAATAAAAATAAAAACAATTTTAGTTAAAATATTCATATGTTTTTCTACAGCTTCTTAAGCCTTCCTTTGGTTAACTAGTTAAATGTATTAACTTTGGTAAACTAGTTAAATGTATTAAAAAAGAGAGGCAACTTCTAAAATTGGCCTTTTTTTCCCAGTTAGGTTTGTTGTGAAATAATACAGTAAATGGTACAAGATAATTTTTAGTCTTTATTTCTTCTATTTTAAACATCTTAATCATCCTGATAGCTGATGGGTTAGACAAGCCAGTGATGTTAATAGTTGGCGATTACAGGTGCTTTGTGGATTGGTTTAATCAGACTAGACCCCCATGAGCTAACTCAGAGAAGTGAGAGCTGGGACTTCCTGGTGGTCCAGTGGTTAAGACTCTGTGCTTCCAGTGCAGGGGGCGCAGGTTCAATCCCTGGTCAGGTAACTAAGATCCCACATGCTAAGCGGCCAAAAAATTTTTTTTTTAAATGCAGAGGAGTGAGAGCTGTCAAAAATAGAATCAGAGTATCAAGGCCAATGGAAAGAGAACACCCTAAGCAGTAACAATTAGGCACAGATTCAGGGGGCTTGCTCCACTAATGTGCAAGGAAGCTACTATATCTGTTTTTCTGCTACGGGGATCACCAACTCTGGTTGTAGTCAATGCAAGCTTGTTTCATCCTCTGTGAAAAGGTGGTAATGGGAAGCTTGTAGCTTAAGTGATATACTTAACATGTTCTGGGGGAAAAAATCCTAGAGATAATGGAGAAAACAGAAGAAAATTAAACTAGATAATCAAATAGTATGAAGGATGGGCATAACGCTTTTAACATCAAGGTTAACAGATATACGTTTTAGAATGTGGCAGAGAATAAAAGAAAAATTAGATGGATCTAAATATGATGAAAATGATGTGCATGTCTTCCCATAGATAATGACCTCAAACCTTTCAGTATATATAATTTAAGCTCTATCAGGGTAATTGTATTTGACAACTTTTTTTTTCCACTTTTGATTTCCAAGTGCCTAGAACAGTTCTGGGTCTTAATAGTCAATAAATATTTACTGATTGTATGACTAAATAAATGACTGACTGAATGACTAAATGGGTTACTGGTTGGTTGGTTGGTTGGATGGATGGATGGATGGATGGATGGATGAAGGAAAAGCAAAAAGGAGATAACAGTAGACCCCCCAAGTGGCAGAAATTTGAAGAAACTTTATTCAAAGCATGGAAGAAAGGGTGAAGTTGTGTCTTTTGTATTTTCTTGATAGGGCCAGTGATAGACAAGGAGACCTTCCACCTACAGCTGGGAGTCAAAACACCATAGAAAGTCTGGTGAGTGGTATCAAGTCTATCTATTGCTACAGTTTTGATCCATAGAATTTTGTGTCTCTGCTAAACCTTATTGTAACAACTTTAACAGATGCTATTTATATGTCTGGGGGGTACAGTGGTTTTGCATTGTTTTTTAATTTCAATTTCCCTGATGCTTGATGATGTTAAGCATCTTTTCATGTGCTTATTATTAGCCATTCATATATCTTCTTGGGAGCAATGTCTATTCAAATCCTTTGCCTATTTTTTAATCAGGTCATTTTTTGTTGTGGTTGAGTTGTAGGAATCTTCTACAACTCTGCCTATTTTTTAGTTGGTTTTTTAATCTTCTTATAATGAAATTTTTAAAAATTATTTAATTTATTTATGGCTGCATTGGGTCTTCATTGCTGCGCACAGGCTTTCTCTAGTTGCGGCGAGTGGGGGTTACTCTTTGTTGCAGTGCAAGGGCTTCTTACTGTGGTGGCTTCTCTTGTTGTGGAGCACGGGCTCTAGGCATGCAGGCTTCAGTACTTGCAGCATGCGGGATCAGTAGTTGTGGCTCGGGAGCTCTAGAGTGCAGGCTCAGTAGCTGTGGCACACGGGCTTAGTTGCTCCACGGCACATGGGATCTTCCCGGACCGGGGCTCAATCCCGTGTCACCTGAATTGGCAGGCGGATTCTTAACCACTGTGCCACCAGGGAAGCACCTTTATAATTAAATTTTAAGAGTTTTTTAATATTCTGGATATACGATTTTCATCAGATATCTAATTTACAAATATTTTCTCCTACTCTGTGACTTGTCCTTTCATTTTCTTAATGGTTTTAGCTTGTGCACCTACTATTTATTTTGAGTTAATTTCTATGTGTGAGGTAGGGTAATGGTTTAGCCCATTTTTTAAAAACATGAATATCCAATTGTCCCAGTACCACTGGTTGAAGAGACTATCTTTTCACTCTTATATTTTCAAAAATCATTTAATCATAAGTGTAAGGGATTATTGCTGAACTCTCAAGTCTGTTCCACTGACCTACATGCCTACCTTTACAAGAATATCACACTGTCTTCTTTACTGTAGCTTTTTAATATTCTTTGAAATTGGATAGTGGAAGTCATCCAACTTTATTCTTCCTTTTTCTAAGTTGTTTTGTTTATTCTAGGTTCTTAGCATTTCCATATACATTTTAGGAGTAAATTATCAATTTCTGCTGCTGAGATTTTGATAAAGATTGTGGTGAGTCTACAGATCTTTGAAGACATTTACCACCATATTGAGTCTTCTAATCAATGTCTTCTGGAAGTTTGGATCATTAGAGGAGATATTAGATAGAAAGTGGGTTGGAATTGGGCAATCTGATGGCTGGAACCAAGGCAACTATCCCTGAATCACTGTTCCTCAGGTGCTGGGGGTCCCTGATTCCTGTCCTTCTGGTGTCTGTGGTGTTCAGTGCTTCGTTCACAAAGCTAACTACCCCCAGAATATTTCCAATAAACCCTGTTTTCTTGCTTAAAATGGCAAGATCAATTCCCATGGTTTACCACTAAAAAAAAAAAAAAAAAAAATTTTTGGTTGGTTATACTTTTAGGTATAACAGCAATTTCTGGATTAGAAATTAAATTTAGTGTATGCATGAGATAAAGAAATTATACAGTACAATGGCTCCAAATTGTCAGTGGCTTATCTGCAGCCTTGGTTGGCATTATGTAACCTTCATGTTCTATGTCATGTGGTCCTTGCAGCTCCAAATCTCAGTTAGTGAGCCAGAGAAGCTAGTGAGGCAGTGGGGCCAGTGTTGTGCTTCCCGGTGGGTTCTGAAAAAATATATATTGAGTCTTCTAATCCATGTCTATTTAAAAAATTTTTAATGTTTCTTTTTATTTATTTATTTTTCTTATTAGTCATCCATTTTATACACATCAGTGTATACATGTCAATCCCAATCTCCCAATTCATCATACCACAACCCCCACCTCCCACCGCTTTCCCCCCTTGATATCCATACGTTTGTTCTGTGTCTCAATTTCTGCCCTGCAAACTGGTTCATCTGTACCATATTTTTAAGTTCCACATATATGCGTTAATATACAATATTTATTTTTCTCTTTCTGACTTATTTCACTCTGTATGACAGTCTCTAGATGCACCCACGTCTCTACAAATTACCCAATTTCGTTCCTTTTTATGGCTGAGTAATATTCCATTGCATATATGTACCACATCTTCTTTATCCATTCGTGTGTCGATGGGCATTTAGGTTGCTTCCATGACCTGGCTATTGTAAATAGTGCTGCAATGAACATTGGGGTGCCTGTATCTTTTTGATTTATGGTTTTATCTGGGTATATGCCCAGTAGTGGGATTGCTGGGTCATATGGTAATTCTATTTTTAGTTTTTTAAGGAACCTCCATGCTGTTCTCCCTAGTGGCTCTATCAATTTACATTCCCACCAACAGTGCAAGAGGGTTCCCTTTACTGGTGTGAGGTGATACCTCATTGTAGTTTTGATTTGCATTTCTCTAATGATTACTGATGTTGAGCAGCTTTTCATGTGCTTCTTGGCCATCTCTATGTCTTCTTTGGAGAAATGTCTGTTTAGGTCTTCTGCCCATTTTTGGATTGGGTTGTTTGTTTTTTTAATATTGAGCTGCATGTGCTGTTTATACATTTTGGAGATTAACCCTTTCTCCATTGATGCATTTGCAAATATTTTCTCCCATTCTGAGGGTTGTCTTTTCGTCTTGTTTGTAGTCTCCTTTGCCTTGCAAAAGCTTTTAAGTTTCATTAGGTCCAATTTGTTCATTTTTGTTTTTATTTCCATTACTCTAGGAGGTGGATCAAAGAAGATCTTGCTGTGATTTATGTCAAAGAGTGTTCTTTCTATGTTTTCCTCTAAAAGTTTTATAGTGTCCAGTCTTATATTTAGGTCTGTAATCCATTTTGAGTTTATTTCTGTGTATGGTGTTAGGGAGTGTTCTAATTTCATTCTTTTAGATGTAGCTGTCCAGTTTCCCCAGCACCACTTATTGAAGAGACTGTCTTTTCTCCATTGTATATCCTTGCCTCCTTTGTCATAGATTAGTTGACCATAGGTGTGTGGGTTTATCTCTGGGATTTCTACCTTGTTCCATTGATCTATATTTCTGTTTTTGTGCCAGTACCATATTGTCTTGATTACTGTAGCTTTGTAGTATAGTCTGAAGTCAGGGAGTCTCCAGTACCATATTGTCTTCATTACTGTAGCTTTGTAGTATAGTCTGAAGTCAGGGAGTCTGATTCCTTCAGCTCCGTTTTTTTCCCTCAAGACTGCTTTGGCTATTCAGGGTCTTTTGTGTCTCCATACAAATTTTAAAATTTTTTTGTTCTAGTTCTGTAAAAAATGCCATTGGTAATTTCATAGGTATTGCATTGAATCTGTAGATTACTTTGGGTAGTATAGGCATTTTCACAATATTGATTCTTCCAATCCAACAACATGGTATATCTCTCCATCTGTTGGTATCATCTTTAATTTCTTTCATCAGTGTCTTATAGTTTTCTGCATACAGGTCTTTTGTCTCCCTAGGTAGGTTTATTCCTA
>NC_041214.2:16371975-16379544 GCF_002837175.3 Physeter macrocephalus
GTCTGGCTAATGGTTTATCAATTTTGTTTATCTTCTCAAAGAACCAGCTTTTAGTTTTATTGATCTTTGCTATTGTTTTCTTTGTTTCTATTTCATTTATTTCTCCTCTGATCTTTATGATTTCTTTCCTTCTGCTAACTTTGGGTTTTGTTTGTTCTTCTTTCTCTAGTTCCTTTAGGTGTAACGTTAGATTGTTTATTTGAGATTTTTCTTGTTTCTTGAGGTAGGCTTGTATAGCTATAAACTTCCCTCTTAGAACTGCTTTTACTGCATTCCATAGGCATTGGATCGTCGTGTTTTCATTGTTATTTGTCTCTAGGTATTTTTTTATTTCCTCTTTGATTTCTTCAGTGATCTCTTGGTTATTTAGTAACGTATTGTTTAGCTCCATGTGTTTGTGCTTTTTACGTTTTTTTCCCCTGTAATTTATTTCTAATCTCATAGCGTGTGGTCAGAAAAGATAGTTGATAATATTTCAATAATCTTAAATTTACTAAGGCTTGATTTATGACCCAAGATGTGATCTATCCTGGAGAATGTTCCATGCGCACTTGAGAAGAAAGTGTAATCTTCTGTTTTTGGATGGAATGTCCTATAAATATCAGTTAAATCTATATGGTCTATTGTGTCATTTAAAGCTTGTGTTTCCTTATTAATTTTCTGTTTGTATGATCAGTCTCTATTTTATCTGATATGAGTATTGCTACTCCAGCTTTCTTTTGATTTCCATTTGCATGGAATATCTTTTTCCAGCCCCTCACTTTCAGTCTGTGTGTCCCTAGGTCTGAAGTGGGTCTAATGTAGGCAGCATATGCATGGGTCTTGTTTTTGTATCCATCCAGCAAGCCTGTGTCTTTTGGTTGGAGCATTTAATCCATTCACGTTTAGGTAATTATCGATATGTATGTTCCTATGACCACTTTCTTAATTGTTTTGGGTTTGTTTTTGTAGGTCCTTTTCTTCTCTTGTGTTTCCCACTTAGACAAGTTCCTTTAGCATTTGTTTTAGAGCTGGTTTGGTGGTGCTGAATTCTCTTAGCTTTTGCTAAGAGAATTTTTGTAAAGTAATTTTTGTAAAATATAAACTTTTGTAAAGTTTATATTTTCTCTATTGAATCTGAATGAGATCCTTGCCAGGTAGAGTAATCTTGTTTGTAGATTGTTCCCTTTCCTCACTTTAAATATATCATGCCACCCCCTTCTGGCTTGTAGAGTTTCTGCTGAGAGATCAGCTCTTAACCTTATGGGAGTTCCCTTGTATATTATTTGTCGTTTTTCCCTTGCTGCTTTCAATAATTTTTCTGTGATAATTTTTGCCGATTTGATTACTATGTGTCGTGGCGTGTTTCTCCTTGGGTTTATCCTGTATGGGACTCTCTGCACTTCCTGGACTTGGGTGGCTATTTCCTTTCCCATGTTAGGGGAGTTTTCAACTATAATCTCTTCAAATATTTTCTCAGGTCCTTTCTCTCTTTCTTCTTCTGGGATCCCTATAATGCGAATATTGTTGCTTTTAACGTTGTCCCAGAAGTCTCTTAGGCTGTCTTCATTTCTTTTCTTTCTTTCTTCTTTACTCTATTCCACAGCAGTGAATTTCACCATTCTGTCTTCCAAGTCACTCATCCGTTCTTCTGCGTCAGTTATTCTGCTATTGATTCCTTCTAGTGTATTTTTCATTTCAGTTATTTTATTGTTCATCTATGTATGTTTGTTCTTTATTTCTTCTAGATCTTTGTTAAACATTTCTTGCATCTTCTCGATCTTTGCCTCCATTCTTTTTCCGAAGTCCTGGATCATCTTCACTATCATTATTCTGAATTCTTTTTCTGGAAGATTGCCTATCTCCATTTCATTTAGTTGTTTTTCTGGGGTTTTATCTTGTTCCTTCATCTGGTATATAGCCCTCTGCCTTTTCATCTTGTCTATCTTTCTGTGAATGTGGTTTTTGTTCCACAGGATGCAGGATTGTAGTTCTTTTTGCTTCTGCTGTCTGCCCTCTGGTGGATGAGGCTAGCTAAGAGGCTTGTGGAAGTTTCCTGATGGGAAGGACTTGTGGTGGGTAGAGCTGGTTGTTGCTCTGGTGGGCAGAGCTCAGTAAAACTTTAATCTGCTTGTCTGCTGATGGGTTGGGCTGAGTTCCCTCCCTGTGTGTTTTTTGGCCTGAGGCGACCCAACACTTGAGCCTACCGGGCTCTTTGGTGAGACTAATGGCGGACTCTGGGAGGGCTCACGCCAAGGAGTACTTCCCAGAACTTCTGCTGCCAGTGTCCTTGTCCCTTGGTGAGCCACAGCCACCCCCCGCCTCTGCAGGAGACCCTCCAACACTAGCAGGTAGGTCTGGTTCAGTCTCCTATGGGGTCACTGCTCCTTCCCCTGGGTCCCGACGTGCACACTACTTTGTGTGTGCCCCCCAAGAGTGGAGTCTCTGTTTCCCCCAATCCTGCCAAAGTTCTGCAATCAAATCCCACTAACCTTCAAAGTCTGGTTCTCTAGGAATTCCTCCTCCCATTGCCAGGCCCCAGGTTGGGAAGCCTGACATGTGGCTCAGAACCTTCTCTCCATTGGGTGGACTTCTGTGGTATAAGTCTTCTCCAGTTTGTGAGTCACCCACCCAGCAGTTATGGAATTTGATTTTATTGTGATTGAGCCCCTCCTACCATCTCATTTTGGCTTCTCCTTTGTCTTTGGATGTGGGGTATCTTTTTTGGTGAGTTCCAGTGTCTTCCTGTTGATGATTGTTCAGCAGTTAGTTGTGATTCCGGTGTTCCTGAAAGAGGGAGTGAGAGCATGTCCTTCTACTTCGCCATCTTGAACCCTCTACTTAAAATTTTCTTTAATTTCTCTAAGGAATTTTATTTAATATGCAGTGTACAATTATCACACTTATTTTGTTCAATTGCTAGTAGATGCCCTTTATCAGAATAAGACAGTTGCTTTCTTATTTTAGTTCATTGAAAATTTTTATTATAAATGAGTGCTGGATTTTGTCAAATGCTTGTATCTTTTGAGATAATCATGTGGGTTTTGTTCTTCATTGTATTAATACGATTTATTAAATTAACTGATTTTCAGCTAATAAGCCAGCTTTGCATTTCAGGGGTAAGTCCCACTTAGTCATGATATGTAATCTTTTTTATGTGTTTTATATGTAGCTGAATTGAATTTGCTAAAAATTTGGTGAGATTTTATATCTATGCTCATGAAAGATATTTGTTTTCTTTCTTTGTGATGTCATTGGCTTTGGTATCAGGGTAATTGTGATTTATAATAAGAAATATATATTTGGTCTTTGTCCCTGTTTCTTGCACCAAGTTTCTAAAACCCTTGGAATTTCCTAAGAGCTAAGAGCAATAAATTCTCTTGATATTCATAACAAACCAATAAATTCTCTTGATATTCATAACAAAACCCTTTCATCCACACCTGAGTTTATGTTAACAAGGTGATATTTGGAAAGCACAGTAAGAATGGGGACCGGTTGCCAAGAAAACAAACCATGTAATTACAGGGTTGACAATTTCAGTCCCATCCCCCATCCTCCAGGAAAGGGAGAGGGGCTGAAGATGGAATGGCTTGTGATGTAATCAACCGTGCCTATGTAGTGAAGCCTCCATAAAAACCTAAAAGGACAGGGTTCAGAGAACTTCTGGGTTGGTGAAAAAGGG
This sequence comes from Physeter macrocephalus, assembly GCF_002837175.3. NCBI lineage: Eukaryota > Metazoa > Chordata > Mammalia > Artiodactyla > Physeteridae > Physeter > Physeter macrocephalus. The sequence goes on from NC_041214.2 coordinate 16,375,640, forward strand.
TTTGAGCAGAGTGGTCCATGAAAGCTCCTCACCCTTTCTCCATACTCTTTGCATCTAGTCCATCTGGCTCTTCCTGAGTCATATCCTTTTATTAATAAACTGGTTATCTAGTAAGTAAAATGTTTCTCTGAGTTCTGTGAGTTGCTCTAGCAAATTATGGAACCCAAGGATGAAGAAGTCATTGGAACCTCCAATCTACAGCTAGTTGATCAGAAGCACTTGGCTTTGCATCTAGCATCTGGAGTGGAAGCAGGGGCAGTCTTGTGAGACTGAGCCTTTAACATGAGAAATTTTATGCTGCCTCCTGGTAAATAGTGTCAGAATGGAGTTGAATTGTGGGACACCCATCTGGTGTTGAAGAACACCCCCCCAACTACCCATTAGAATCAGGTGCAGGATCAGAGTAATACTGGTTCATAGAATGAGTTGGAAAATGTTTCCTCCTCCTCTATTTTCTGAAAGAGTTTGGTATGACTTCTTTGTGGGAAAATTGCTAACCTTTAGTTCATCTTCTTTACTTATGTCCAGGCACTCTGTTTCTTCCTGCTGCAATTTTGGTAACGTGTGTCCTTCTAAGTATTTGTCCATTTTATCTAAATTATATAATTTGTTGGCATAAAGTTGTTCATAATACTTCCTTATAATCCTCTCGATTTTTATTTTTCTAGAATTGTTAGTGATGGCCTCTCCTTTATTTCTGATTTGAATCTTAGCTCTTATTTATTTGGTTATTCTAGCTAAGGTTTGTCAATTATCTTTACCTCTTCAAAGAATCAACTTTTTTTTTCATTGAATTTCTCTACTGTTTTTCCGTTTTCTGTTTTGTTGATATCTGGTCTAATCTTTATTATTTTCTTCTGCTTGGCTTGGGTTTAATTTACTATTCTTTTTCTAACTTCTTTTTAAATTGAAATATAGTTTATATACAATATTATGATAGTTTTAGGAGTATTGCATAGTAATTTGACATTTGCATACATTATGAAATGATCACCATGATAAGTCTAGTAACCATCTGTCCCCATACAGAGTACTTAAAATATTAATTGACCATATTCTTTATGCTGTGCATTACATCCCCTGGCTTACTTATTTTATAACTGGAGATTAGTACCTCTCAATCCATTTCACCTATTTTGCCCCCCACTTCACCCCCTCCCCTCTGGCAACCAGCAGTTTGTTCTCTGTATCTATAATACTGTTTTTGTTTTGTTTGTTTTGTTTTGTTTTTAGATTTCACATATAAGTGAAATCATATGGTGTTTGTCTTTGTCTGATTTATTTTAGTTAGCATAATACTCTCTATGTTGTCTCAAATAGCAAGATTTCATTTCCTTTATGAATGAGTTATATGCCACTGCTTATATATACTACATCTTCTTTATCCATTCATCTATATCAGTTGACAGATTGTCTCCATATCTTGGCTACTGTAAATAATGTTGCAATGAACATTGGTATGCATATAATTTTTTCAAATTAGTGTTTTTGTTTTCTTCAGATAAATACCCAGAAGTGAAATTGCTGGATTATATGACAGTTCTATTTTTAATTTTTTGTGGAACCTCCATAATGTTTTCCATAGTGGCTACATCAATTTACAATCCCACCAACTGCACACAAGGTAGCCAACAGTGCGTAGGTAGCTCACCAAAGCGTGTTTCAGTAGACTCACTCAACGTTGGAGTTTAGTGAACATTTAATTTCCATTATAATCATCCAGACAATTGACTGTCAGTTCTAGTATGTATGTTTGTGTGTGCATCTTCTTGCATATTTTTCTTTTTTCTCTGATTTCCTTAGTATTTTAGTTGGACATTAGGAAAAGTAGTGCCATGATATACTAATAAGATGCTATTTAATCCAAAAGTAAAATGTAATTTTTAGACTTTGCAGGGTATGGATTTCAAAAGTTCAGAAAATATATAGATATAATAATATAACCTGATACTCTGAAAAAGGTGGCAATTTAAGAAGGTTGATATCTTTGTGAAAATTAAATTTTATTTACATAGACTCAAATTCTGCCCAATCCAGAGGAAAAGAAAAGATAATGAATCTGAAATTACTACAAAGGAAGTTATATAATGAGCTCAGCCACTAAATAAACATAATGATACTATGTATCATTTTACTTCTGATCACAACCTTCTTTGGCGTTTTGACATAAATGGTTCTGAAATTCATCTGGAAGAAAAAAATGTAAAACTATACAGAAAATTCAATAAAAAAAATAATGAGAAGAAGTTGCTCTATCAGTTGTATTTTAAAAGTATAATCATGAAAACATGTGGCATAGCTGTTGGAACAGATAGATGTACAGAACAAATAAAAGTTCAGTGGAATTTTTCTTTGCATTGTAATAATCATCTTCATCATGATCACTTCCATTTGTTGTTGAGTGTCTACTATGGGCCAGCCACTACTCTGATTCCTTTCATGTATTAACTTATTTAATTCTCATGGTGATCCTGAATCATAGCCCTAAGCTTGCTTTTACCCTCCAATTTTCAGTAAGATTATTTAACCTATGGCATAGTGCCAGTATAAGACTAACAAAGGAAATGAAGGAAAGGTTGGCATTAAGTGATTGAATCAGACAGATTAAATGAACAAATAAAAAGAACTGGACTGGGTTATAGGAATGGAGGACATTATTTGAGCTGGGGAGTAGGGGAGCCATATGCTGCCTTCACTTCGGCCCTGCTAGACTAGCACAGGATTTCTGGTCATTTGCATAGGAAAATGGGTCAATCTGGGTTTTTTTTCAAAATAGGTTTATTGCTGACCACCCAGTACCACTCCTAGGATGCTCAGAAAAGGGCAGTGGCAGACATCAGTAGGAGGTCTTTTTCCTTTTTTTACAGTAATTCCTTTTGGTTATCTATTATGTTTATTTTCATAGATCTTTATTGGAGTATAATTGCTTCACAATACTGTGTTAGTTTCTGTTGTATACCAAAGTGAATCAGCCATATGCACACATATGTCCCCATATCCCCTCCCTCTTGAGGCTCCCTCCCATCCTCCCTATCCCACCCCTCTGGGTCATCACAAAGCACGGAGCTGATCTCCCTGTGCTATGCGGCTGCTTCCCACTAGCTATCTATTTTACATTTGGTAGTGTATATATGTCGATGCTACTCTCACTTTGCCCCAGCTTCACCCCCCACCCCGTGTCCTCAAGTCTATTCTCTATGTCTACATCTTTATTCTAGCTCTGCAACTAGGTTCATCACTGGTTTTTTTTTTTTTAGTTTCCATATATATGTGCTAGCATACAGTATTTGTTTTTCTCTTTCTGACTTACTTCACTCTGTTTGACAGACTCTAGGTCCATCCACCTCAGTACAAAAACCTCAATTTCATTTCCTTTTAACTCTAGGTCCATCCACCTCACTACAAATAACTCAATTTCATTTCTTTTTATGGCTGAGTAATATTCCATTGTATATATGTGCCACATCTTTATCCTTTCATCTGTCGATGGACATTTAGGTTGGTTCCATGTCCTGGCTATTGTAACTAGTGCTGCAGTGAACATTGGAGTACATGTCTCTTTTTGAATTATGGTTTTCTCAGGGTATATGCCCTGTAGTGGGATTGCTGGGTCATATGGAAGTTCTATTTTTAGTTTTTTAAGGGAGGTCCATACTGTTTTCCATAGTGGTTGTATCAATTTACATTCCCACCAATGCCGCAAGAGGGTTGTCTTTTCACTGTACCCTTTCCAGGATTTCTTGTTTGTAGACTTTTTTGATGGTGACCATACTGACTGGTATGAGGTGATACCTCCTTGTAGTTTTGATTTGCATTTCTCTAATAATTAGTGATGTTGAGCATCTTTTCATGTGCCTCTTGGCCATCTGTATGTCTTCCTTGGTGAAATGTCTATTTAGGTCTTC
>NC_041214.2:16379555-16383994 GCF_002837175.3 Physeter macrocephalus
TTCATTTGCAAATATTTTCTCCCATTCAGAGGGTTGTCTTTTTGTCTTTTTTATTGTTTCCTTTGCTGTGCAAAAGCTTTTAAGTTTAATTAAGTCCCATTTGTTTATTTTTGTTTTTACTTCCTTTACTCTAGGAGGTGGGTGAAAAAGATGTTGCTGTGGTTTATGTCAAAGTGTGTTTTTCCTATGTTTTCCTCTAAGAGTTTTATAGTGTCTGGTCTTAAATTTAGGCCTTTAATCCATTTGGAGTTTATTTTTGTGTGTGGTGTTAGGTAGTGTTCTAATTTCATTATTTTACATGTAGCTGTCCAGTTTTCCCAGCACCACTTATTGAAGAGGCTGTCTTTTCTCCATTGTATGTTCTTGCCTCCTTTGTCATAAATTAGGTGACCATATGTGCATGGGTTTATCTCTGGGCATTCTATCCTGTACCATTGATCTATATTTCTGTCTTTGTGCCAATACCATACTGTCTTGATTACTGTAGCTTTGTAGTATAGTCTGAAGTCCGGGAGCCTAATTCCTCCAGGTACGTTTTTCTTTCTCAAGATTGCTTTGGCTGTTTGGGATCTTTTTTGTTTCCATATGAATTGTAAAATTTTTTGTTCTAATTCTGTGAAGAATGCCATTGGTAGTTTGATAGGGATTGCATTGAATCTGTAGACTGCTTTGGTAGTATAGTCATTTTCACAATATTGATTCTTCCAATCCAAGAACATGGTATATTTCTCTATCTGTTTATGTCAACTTTGATTTCTTTCATCAGTGTTTTATAGTTTTCTAAGTACAAGTCTTTTGCCTCCTTAAGTAGGTTTATTCCTAGGTATTTTATTCTTTTTGTTGCAATGGTAAATGGGTTTGTTTCTCTGATTTTTTGCTGTTGATGTATAAGAATGCCAGAGATCTCTGTGCATTAGTATGTATCCTGCAATTTTACCAAATTCATTGATTAGTTCTAGTAGTTTTCTGGTGGCATCTTTAGGATTTTCTATGTATAGTATCACGTCATCTGCAAACAGTGACAGTTTTACTTCTTCTTTTCCAATTTGGATTCCTTTTATTTCTTTTTCTTCTGTGATTGCCATGGATAGGACTTCCAAAACTATGTTGAATAGGAGTGGCGAGAGTGGACGTCCTTGTCTTGTTCCTGATCTTAGTGGAAATGCTTTCAATTTTTCACCATTGAGTATGATGTTTGCTGTGGGTTTGTCATATATGGCCTTTATTATGTTGAGATAGGTTCCCTCTATGCCCATTTTCTGGAGGGTTTTTGTCATAAATAGGTGTTGAATTTCGTCAAAAGCTTTTTCTGCATCTATTGAGATGATCGTAATTTGTTAATATGGTGTATCACATTGATTGATTTGCATATACTGAAGAATCCTTGCATCCCTGAGATAAATCCCACTTGATCATGGTGTATGATCCTTTTTATGTGTTGTTGGATTCTGTTTGCTAGTATTTTGTTCAGGATTTTTACATCTATGTTCATCAGTGATATTGGTCTATAATTTTCTTTTTTTTGTGATATCTTTTCTGGTTTTGGTATCAGAGTGATGGTGGCTTTGTAGAATGAATTTGGGAGTGTTTCTCCCTCTGAAATTTTTTGGAAGAGTTTGAGAAGTATCTGTGTTAGCTCTTCTCTAATGTTTAGTAGAATTTACCTGTGAAGCCATCTGGTCCTGGACTTTCATTAGTTGGAAGATTTTTAATTATGGTTTCAATTTCATTACTTGTGATATGTTTGTTTATATTTTCTAGTTCTTCCTGGTTCATTCTTGGAAAATTGTACCTTTCTAAGTATTTGTCCATTTCTTCATGGTTGTCCATTTTATTGGCATATAGTCGTCTGTAGTAGTCTCTTATAATCCTTTGTATTTCTGCGGTTTCAGTTGTGATTTCTCCTTTTTCATTTCTAATTTTATTGATTTGCGTCCTCTCCCTTTTTTTCTAATCCTTTGTATTTCTGCGGTTTCAGTTGTGATTTCTCCTTTTTCATTTCTAATTTTATTGATTTGCATCCTCTCCCTTTTTTCTTGATGAGTCTGGCTAAGGGCTAATCAATTTTGTTTTTCTTCTCAAAGAACCAGCTTTTAGTTTTATTGATCTTTGCTATTGTTTCCTTCATTTCTGTTTCATTTATTTCTGCTCTGATCTTTATGATTTCTTTCCTTCTACTGACTTTGGATTTTCTTTGTTCTTTTTTCTCTAGTTGTTTTAAGTGTAGGGTTAGATTGTTTATTTGAGATTTTTTGTTTCTTGAGATGAGATTGAATTGCTGTAAAATTCCCTGTTAGAACTGCTTTTTCTGCAGCCCATAGGTTTTGGGTCATTGTGTTTTCATTGTCATTTTTTTCTATGTATTTTTTAATTTATTATTTGATTTCTTCAGTGATCCCTTGGTTATTTAGTAGCACACTGTTTAGCCTCCATGTAGTTGTGTTTTTTGTAGTTTTTTTCCTGTAATTGATTTCCAGTCTCATAGCATTGTGGTGAGAAAAGATGTTTGATATGACTTCAATTTTCTTAAATTTACTGAGGCTTGATTTGTGACCCAAGATGTGATCTATCCTGGAGAATGTTCCATGTGCACTTGAGAAGAGGTGGAATGTTCTATAAATACCAATTAAATCTATCTGGTCTATTGTGTCATTTAAAGCTTGTGTTTCCTTATTTATTTTCTGTTTGGATGATCTGTCCATTGGTGTAAGTGGGGTGTTAAAGTCCCCTACTATTATTGTGTTACTGTCCATTTCTCCTTTCATGGTCATTAGTGTTTGCCTTATGTATTGAGGTCCTCCTATGTTGGGTGCCTTAACGTTTATAATTGTTATAACTTCTTCTTGGATTGATCATTATGTAGTGTCCCTCCTTATCTCATGTAACAGTCTCTATTTTAAAGTCTATTTTATCTGATATGAGTATTGCCACTCCAGCTTTCTTTTGATTTCCATTTGCGCGGAATATCTTTTTCCATCCCTTCACTTTCAGTCTGTATGTATCCCTAGGTCTGAAGTGGGTCTCTTGTAGACAGCATATATATGGTTCTTGTTTTTGTATCCATTCAGCCAGTCTTTGTCTTTTGGTTGGGGCATTTAATCCTTTTACATTCAAGGTTATAATTGATATGTATGTTCCTATTACCATTTTCTTAATTGTTTTGGGTTTGTTTTTGTGTGTCTTTTTCTTCTCTTGTGTTTCCCCCCTAGAGAAGTTTCTTTAGCATTTGTTGTAGAGCTGTTTTGGTGGTGCTGAATTCTCTTAGCTTTTGCTTGTCTGTAAAGTTTTGATTTCTCTGTCATATCTGAATGAGATCCTTGCTGGGTAATCTTGGTGTAGGTTTTCCTCTTTCATCACTTTAAGTACATCCTGCCACTCCCTTCTGGCCTGCAGATTTTCTGCTGAAAAATCAGCTGATAACCTTATGGAGATTCCTATGTATGTTATTTTTTGTTTTTCCCTTGCCACTTTTAATATTTTTTCTTTGAATTTAATTTTTGTTAGTTTGATTAATATGTGTCTTGGTGTGTTTTTCCTAGGGTTTATCCTGTATGGAACTCTCTGTTCTTCCTGGACTTGTGTGACTATTTCCTTTCCCATGTTAGGGAAATTTTCTACTATAATCTCTTCAAATATTTTCTCAGATCCTTTCTTTTGCTCTTCTTCTTCTTGGACCCCTATAATTCAAATGTTGTTGCATTTCATTTTGTCCCAGAGGTCTCTGAGATTGTCTTCAATCCTTTTCATTCTTTTTTCTTTATTCTGCTCCTCAGCAGTTATTTCCATCATTTTGTCTTCCAGCTCACTTATTCGTTCTTCTGCCTCAGTTATTCTGTTATTGATTCCTTCTAGTGTATTTTTCATTTCAGTTATAGTGTTGTTCATCTCTGTTTGTTTGTTCTTTAGTTCTTCTAGATCTTTGTTAAACGTCTCTTGTATATTCTCCATCTGTACCTCTCTTCTATTTCTGAGATTCTGGATCATCTTTACTATCATTACTCTGAATTCTTTTTCGGGTAGATTGCCTATTTTCTCTTCATTTCTTTGGTCTTGTAGATTTTTACCTGGCTCCTTCATCTGTGACATTTTTTTTTTTTGCTGTCTTTTTTTTTTTTTTTTTTTCTTTAATGAGTGAGATTGTGTTCCTGTCTTACTGGTTGTTTGGCTTGAGGCTTCCGACACTGGCTGTTGGGTAGAGCTTGGTCTTGGTGCTGAGATGAGGACATCCATGAGACCTCACTCCAATGAATATTCCCTGGGGTCTGAGGTTCTCTGTTAGTCCAGTGGTTCGGACTCAGAGCTCCCACCCCAGCAGCTTCAGCCTGACCCCCAGCTCATGAATCAAGATCCCACAAGCTGTGTGGGGTGGCAAAAAAAAAAAAAAAAAGAGAGAGAGAACAATAACGAAGTAAAAAATAAAATTAGACTAGGAAACTAAC
>NC_041214.2:16390768-16402488 GCF_002837175.3 Physeter macrocephalus
CTATCTGGTCTATTGTGTCATTTAAAGCTTGTGTTTCCTTATTTATTTTCTGTTTGGATGATCTGTCCATTGGTGTAAGTGGGGTGTTAAAGTCCCCTACTATTATTGTGTTACTGTCCATTTCTCCTTTCATGGTCATTAGTGTTTGCCTTATGTATTGAGGTCCTCCTATGTTGGGTGCCTTAACGTTTATAATTGTTATAACTTCTTCTTGGATTGATCATTATGTAGTGTCCCTCCTTATCTCATGTAACAGTCTCTATTTTAAAGTCTATTTTATCTGATATGAGTATTGCCACTCCAGCTTTCTTTTGATTTCCATTTGCGCGGAATATCTTTTTCCATCCCTTCACTTTCAGTCTGTATGTATCCCTAGGTCTGAAGTGGGTCTCTTGTAGACAGCATATATATGGTTCTTGTTTTTGTATCCATTCAGCCAGTCTTTGTCTTTTGGTTGGGGCATTTAATCCTTTTACATTCAAGGTTATAATTGATATGTATGTTCCTATTACCATTTTCTTAATTGTTTTGGGTTTGTTTTTGTGTGTCTTTTTCTTCTCTTGTGTTTCCCCCCTAGAGAAGTTTCTTTAGCATTTGTTGTAGAGCTGTTTTGGTGGTGCTGAATTCTCTTAGCTTTTGCTTGTCTGTAAAGTTTTGATTTCTCTGTCATATCTGAATGAGATCCTTGCTGGGTAATCTTGGTGTAGGTTTTCCTCTTTCATCACTTTAAGTACATCCTGCCACTCCCTTCTGGCCTGCAGATTTTCTGCTGAAAAATCAGCTGATAACCTTATGGAGATTCCTATGTATGTTATTTTTTGTTTTTCCCTTGCTGCTTTTAATATTTTTTCTTTGAATTTAATTTTTGTTAGTTTGATTAATATGTGTCTTGGTGTGTTTTTCCTAGGGTTTATCCTGTATGGAACTCTCTGTTCTTCCTGGACTTGTGTGACTATTTCCTTTCCCATGTTAGGGAAATTTTCTACTATAATCTCTTCAAATATTTTCTCAGATCCTTTCTTTTGCTCTTCTTCTTCTTGGACCCCTATAATTCAAATGTTGTTGCATTTCATTTTGTCCCAGAGGTCTCTGAGATTGTCTTCAATCCTTTTCATTCTTTTTTCTTTATTCTGCTCCTCAGCAGTTATTTCCATCATTTTGTCTTCCAGCTCACTTATTCGTTCTTCTGCCTCAGTTATTCTGTTATTGATTCCTTCTAGTGTATTTTTCATTTCAGTTATAGTGTTGTTCATCTCTGTTTGTTTGTTCTTTAGTTCTTCTAGATCTTTGTTAAACGTCTCTTGTATATTCTCCATCTGTACCTCTCTTCTATTTCTGAGATTCTGGATCATCTTTACTATCATTACTCTGAATTCTTTTTCGGGTAGATTGCCTATTTTCTCTTCATTTCTTTGGTCTTGTAGATTTTTACCTGGCTCCTTCATCTGTGACATTTTTTTTTTTTGCTGTCTTTTTTTTTTTTTTTTTTTCTTTAATGAGTGAGATTGTGTTCCTGTCTTACTGGTTGTTTGGCTTGAGGCTTCCGACACTGGCTGTTGGGTAGAGCTTGGTCTTGGTGCTGAGATGAGGACATCCATGAGACCTCACTCCAATGAATATTCCCTGGGGTCTGAGGTTCTCTGTTAGTCCAGTGGTTCGGACTCAGAGCTCCCACCCCAGCAGCTTCAGCCTGACCCCCAGCTCATGAATCAAGATCCCACAAGCTGTGTGGGGTGGCAAAAAAAAAAAAAAAAAGAGAGAGAGAACAATAACGAAGTAAAAAATAAAATTAGACTAGGAAACTAACTGATATTTTAGAATGAATTTAAAAATAAAAATACAGATGAATCAACAACTGGAAGGTATAACAGTACACAATATTAAAAAGAGGAGTAGGGAAAAGACAAAAAAAAAAAAAAGAGGGAAATGACCTTGGCTGTGGAGGGCAGGGCCTAAGCAAGGATGAGTTTTGGGTGGTGGGCGGGGCTTATACTTAGGACCCACAGGGCTGGAAAAGGCTCTGGGGGCTGTGGGGGTGTGGGGCTTAGGCTCAAGGAACAGATGGGGACCAGGTGTGCCCCCAACCCTGGTCTCAGAGAGCAGGGGACTTCACCTGGGAGCCCAGCAAGCTCCCTAGGCCTGAGTGGGAAGGGAAAATGCCCCCATTCCTCTTCTGCTCCTCCCAGAAGGACCCTCCTGCCTGCCTCCCCTGATCTCTCCAGCCTCCCTCCTATGCCCCCAAGGACCCACGCGGCCTGGAGGGGGGTTTGGGGGTGTGGTACCAGCCTGGGAGCTCAGCAGGCTCCCTGGGTCTGAGTGCACAGGGCAATCACCCTCCGCTCCTCCTGGAGAGACCCTCCCGCCTGCCTCTCCTGATCTCCCCAGCCTCAGGGTCACTGATCCTGTCTGGCCTCCACTTCTCCTCCGCCCTCAGTCCCTTGATGTCCTACCAGTTCACTTGGGCATTCCTCCTGTCTCCTTGGGCATCAGGGTCCTCCACCAGTGGCCAGCAGGCGCCCTTGCTGTGGGGAGAAGCTAACTTGGCGTCTTCCCACACCACCATCTTGACTCTGCCCTGGTCATCTATTTTAAATATAGCAGTGTGTACATGTCAATCCCAAACTCCCAATCTATCCCTCCCCCAACCCTTCCCCCCTGGTAACCAGAAGTTCATTCTTTAAGTCTGTAAGTCTGTTTCTGTCCTGTAAATAAGTTCATTTGTATCAATTTTTTTTAGATTCCACATATAAATTATATTATATGATATTTGTCTTTCTCTGTCTGACTTACTTCACTTGGTATGATAATTTCCAAGTCCATCCATGTTTCTGGAAATGGCATTATTTCATCCTTTTTAATGGCTGAGTAATATTCCATTTTATATATGTACCACATTTTCTTTATTCATTCATCAGTCAATGGGCATTTAGGTTACTTCCATGTCTTGGCTATTGTAAACAGTGCTGCAATGAACATTGGGGTGCATGTGTCCTTTTGAACCACGTGTTTCTCTGGATATCTGCCCAGGAGTGGAATTTCTGGGTCATATGGTAGTTCTATTTTTAGTTTTATAAGGAACCTCCATACTGCTCTCCATAGTGGCTGTATCAATTTACATTCCCACCAACAGTGCAAGACGGTTCCCTTTTCTCCACACCATCGCCAGCATTTATTGTTTGTAGATTTTTTGATAATGGCCATTCTGACTGGTGTGAGGTGATACCTCATTGCAGGTGTTTTTTGGTGTTTTTTTTTACCATGCCATGCAGCACATGGGATCTTAGTTCCCCAACCAGGGATCGAACCCACACATCCTGCAGTGAAAGCTCAGAGTCTTAGCCACTGGACCACCAGGGAAATCCCTCATTGTAGTTTTGATTTGCATTACTCTAATAATTATCGATGTTGAGCATCTTTTCATGTGTCTCTTGGCCGTCTATGCCTTCTTTGGAGAAATGTCTGTTTAGGTCTTCTGCCCATTTTTTGATTGGGTTGTTTGTTTTTTGGATATTGAGCCACATGAGCTATTTATAAATTTTGGAGACTAATCCCTTGTTGGTCACATCGTTTGCAAATATTTTCTCCCATTCCGTGGGTTGTCTTTTCATTTTGATTGTGGTTTCATTTGCTGTGCAAAAGCTTTTGAGTTTAATTAGGTCCCACTTGTTTATTTTTGTTTTTATTTCCATTACTCTGAGAGATGGATCAAAAAAGATATTGCTGCGATTTATATCAAAGAGTGTTCTGCCTATGTTTTCCTCTAAGAGTTGTATATTATCCAGTCTTACATCTAGGTCTTTAATCCATTTTGATTTTATTTTTTTGTAAGGTGTTAAAGAATGTTCTAGTTTCATTTTTTTACATGTAGATGTCCAGTTTTCCCAGCACCATTTATTGAAGAGACTGTCTTTTCTCCATTGTATAGTCTTACCTCCTTTGTCATAGATTAATTAATCATAGGTGTGTGAGTTTATTTCTGGGTTTTCTATCCTGTTCCATTGACCTTTATTTCTGTTTTTATGCCAGTACCATACTGTTTTGATGACTGTAGCTTTGCAATATAATGGGAGGTCTTGATTTGTGGAGTAGGCATGTCCAGATGGTGCAGGGCTCCTGGAAGGGTAAGGCATCTCAGTCCAGTGGCAAAATCAGCAAAGTGTTAAGCAATTCAAAGGACAACACCTGGGACCAGTCTTCATAGGTTTATTTCAGGAAGGTGTCTTCAAAGTGTCTTAATTTGCAGAGAGAAGACCAATGATAATCATGGTTTGGGAGTCACAGATTATGGAATACAAACATCTTTTTCCTGTTCTCACGCCTAGTGGTCGTTTCCTCTACCCTGTTTTTGAGTGGTCATAAACTTAAGACCATTCGTTAGTCATGGACCGAATGGCTAGAGCAAGGCAGGACTCAGAGAAAGCATCAAATCATTGTATAGTTTGTGAGTAGGGGGTCTGGTTTCCTGTGACTGAGATTTTAGTTTTTTTTCCAGTTTCCCACTACTTCAGATTGTCAACATGATAAGAGAAATTAGAGGAGCTGCTCAAGGGTGGAGTGATAGACAACAACCAGGAGAGGGCATGCACTCCCCAGGAATGCCCAGAAATACTGAGCTAAAGAAACAGACATTCAGATATTTCATAAAACAGTGATCTCAGGAGGCCAGAAAACTTAGGGATGCTTGGGATATGTGTGTGTGTGTGTGTGTGTGTGTGTGTATTTCTTCTGGGAGTATATTTTTTGAAATGTATCTCATGATGACTGAATTGGTTGTCATTTACTTTTTTTTAATTGATACTATACATATACATTTTATTATGAAATACAGATAATAAAGAGATAAATTTATACTAAAAAGAACTTAATTCTATTCTTATAAGCTTCTATTAATAATACCAATATATATCCTAGACTTCCAGGATTTGTGTAAATGGAATACACCCACAAAGGCATTATTGCTTAAAACTAAACCCCCAAGGGATTTCTTCAAAAGTACACTGACAAGAATGTAACCTATGCCCATCTGTGAATTACGCCATTATTCCTAAATATGTTACCCAAAAAACAGTTCAGGGAAGTGCCAAAAAGTGAATCTCCAGCTCAGATCTCTCTTCTTCCAGCACTGATCCACGCCTCGAAGATGCACTTCCCCATGAGTCTTGATCGCCTCTGATGGGCTGTGCAGTAACTAGGGCTTTGGTTTAATGGCCAATCCCCCACTTCCACCTTGAGAGCCAACATCCTTTCTAGGAAGTGGCCACCTGTTTGTGCTTGCTTACATGAAGGTATTACATCTCCCCTCATCTCTCCCAACCCCCAGCCCAATGCTCCTGATCAGGACTTGGCTTTCTGATAGGAGATTGAAGCTGACAACGATGGAGAGTAGATGCTGGGCAGAACTGTCAGGTTCCTCTCCCTGGTTCCCCAAGCACACCTTATTTTCTACATCACTGCCTATGAAATGGGCACCTGTTTAAAATTTAAAATTGGGGTATATATGCACGGTAGCATACTACTCAGTAATAAAAAGAAAAAACTACTGAGACATGCCTCAAGATGAATCACCCTCAAAGCATCATGCTAAGTGAAAGATGTCAGATACAAAGGACTACATATTTTATGATTCCATTTATTTGAAATGTCCAGACAAGGAAAGCGTATAGACAGAAAGCAGATCAGTGGTTGCCCAGCGCTAGGGGTAGGAGTGAGGATTGACTGTAAAGAGGTACAAGGGAACTTTCTACAGTGATGGAAATGTTCTAAAAGTGGATTGTAGTGATGGTTACACAGCTCTATAAATTTACTAGAATCGTCAAATTGTGTTAATTACAGTAGGTAAATTTTATGTTATATAAATTATACCTCAATAAAGCTGCTAAAAAAATTAAAAAAGATGACAGTGATCTCTCTAGATTCTCTATGGAATAGGTTCTCCTCCCCCAAAACAGAGTTCACAGCATAATCCCCAGGTCACCTGAAGGCCTGAAGATTAAAGGAATATAGGAATGTCTAGTGGGTGGGAACCTGGGTGTGATGTGTGCTCGCCAAGGAATCATTAGCAACATCTGACAAGTCCTTGGGCGTAGCAAGTATAAACCTCAGTCCACAAATTCTTGTGTTCAAGAATTATCACATCCCTTTTCTGCATAACCTGAATCGATTCCTATTTTCAACCTTCATCCACCTGGCTGGTAAAGCAATCATTGTCATTGTTTATTGAAATTCCCACTTCTTGCTCAAACCCTTTAGTTAGGCCATGGGGCCAAAACATTGATGGTTGAGGTGTCATCTTGTCCTTGGTCATCAGTTTGCATACTACTAGGGCCCTAACTTCATGACCCCTTCAGACCAGCATCCCTCTGAGGGTTCAGCACGGCCCTCAGGCACAAGAATCCTTGCTGAGATGGCCTGCGGCCCTGTCTAGGCTACAGGTTGCAAGTCATTGGCATGGAGGCTATATCTGGCCGGCAGATGTGCTTTGTTTGGCCTACTCTATGTTTTAAAAACATTTTAGCCAACTTTTAAAAGTCAGGGGAGTTCACTAAAAAAAAAAAAAAAAAAAAAAAACAATTTCTGGCTTCTCTGGAAAATCAGGAAAACTAGCAATTATGGACCACCTCACCACGTGGCAACAAACACAGGCACTGAGAAGGGGCTGCCCATCCAATGTTTGACACAGACTCATCCAACCTCAATTACCTCCCCAACACTGAGGTGGGGTGCCAGTTGATGTTTTTATAATATTCGCAAGATTTTTTTTGTTTTTTTACACCAGGCGCTTTTGCAACCATTTGTCTGACCTGCCTTTGCCATAGCAGGTGTTTGAGACCCCTGCTGTGGCTGCACCATGCAGCCACCCTCTTACTGCTTCCCCGGTAGACTGGACATACACTCTTCTGCTTCCCTCTCCCATGCTGATGGTAATCTCTTGCTAGTCTGTGAAAGAACTTTCTCTCTCCATTTATTTTAAAAGCTGCTTTCCTTGGACTAGCCTATTCATTTTCAGCTCTGGGGATTAGCCTTTTAAAAACCAAAACTAGGAAATGCATTTTTTTTCAGGCAACATGAGCTTTTGTCCTTCTATAGACCTCTCACGATTAGGGGAGCAAAATCAAACATTCCTGCTTAAAAGGAGAAGGGAGAAGAGAAAATATTATGGAACAAGGGAGCATAGGTTACTATCTCAAAATATTAGCCCATAGGAGTAACTTTGTTTTCAGGTATCTAATTAAAACACACATTAGTTGAGTCAAATGACTCATCAATTATTACAAACACATTCCATCTTTTACTTGAAGTCAAAATACAATCTGTTCAGTCAGTTATTATTCCCTTTGCTTGTAATATTGCTGGGCTGTTAATACTAGAGGAACGTGTAACTATGCAATTAAATGCCAGGGCCTCCCTCGAATGGAAAGGATGCTTCAACTCAGACCTGGGTCAGGAACTAGCTCCCCTACAAACATAACCTAAGTCACTGGGTACCCTTTCCTGTCTCGGGTATGTGTGCTGGAGAGCAAACCCAGCAGGCAGAACAGAACTCTGAGGAGGTCAGGAAGCCAGGCAGGGAAGGGCCATGCCTCAGTGAATGCTCAAGTCAAAGAGAATTGTAAGAAGCCAACGAAAGAAACTCCATTCCTGGGGTTAACAATAAAAAAAGCAGACGGCCTGTAGGCATTTATCCAAGCACACTGGAGGGGAGCAGAGGACTCCTCTGTAGGCTGCACTTGGAATGAACCCTGAGCATTTACAGATGGGAAGGCTGAGGGCTCTGTGTAAACAGTTATAAAGGCGCAGAAACAAAGAAGCTGCAACCCAGTACAGAATGTCATCAGACCACACAAAAGGAATCCACTGGCCCAAGAGAGTGCAAAACAAGAATTCCAGGCAGAGTGGAGACAATCACTTAGCCACTGACTAGGCTTAGTACCAGATCTCAGGGGACCAGGCCCCGGGAGTTACTGTTTAAAGCTCATTAAATGATGCTAATAGTTCTTTTTCTTTCTTTATAGTTGATTTACAATGTTATATAAATTTCAGATGTACAACACAGTGATTCACAATTTTTAAAGATTATACTCCATTTATAGTTATTATAAAATATTGGCTAAATTCCCTGTACTGTACAACATATCATTTTAGCTTATTTATTTTATGTATAGTAGTTTGTGCCTCTTAATCCCCTACCCCTATCTTGCTAAGAGCAATGATATTGAGAAGCAGTGTAAAGTAATCAATCAACCAATCAATAGAAATAGCAGCATGCCCACTGCAATACCAAGACACTTTTTCCCTTTGGGTGCTGAAGCTGAGTCGGAGGGGAGTGGCCAGATATAAATCTCCTGTCGTTTATTACCAAAGTTGGGTTGGGGGTTGGGAGGCACAGCTAAATTGAAGACCTATTCTTTCTACCCCTGAAGAGATACCTCACTGCCCAAGGGGGAACATGTGTTCTTTCTAGCTCAGATATTAACTGGGAAGGCAGCCAATGACCAAGGACATAAAGAGATGATTGGATGGGATATAATTCCTACATAGTGTGTTAACTTTCCTTTATGTGTGTTTAGAAACCTTTGTTTTATTGGACAACTTAATCCCTGCTGGAGCACATAAATCTCTGTAGACAGGGGAGGCTTATAGGTATGTATGTCCCCGAGACTCTATTAACATCCAGAAAAGCAGACTCTCCAGCAAGTGACGCCATATCTGTCCCCTTTGGACCCACCCTCACGATTGGTCCCTGGACAGAGAAACCTCACATGAGGCTGCCCATCCCTCTCTGTGCCCACCTGCTCTGTCACTTGCCAGGGCCAACTGAGCCTTAGGAGCAGCCCTGACTGAGCCCTTGTCCATCCTGGTCCACCTGTGGGGCTTTCTATTTTTTCCCTTGTTGTCTCCCTTCTATTCTTTCCCACTTCTACCTTTGTTCCATAAACTATCTGGACTGGAATAAACTGTGCCCTTGCCGTTGTATGGGATGAAACCAGTTCCTGGCCAAGTACTGGCTCTGGCAATTAGGATGGGACAAATCTAGACCATCTCATCCCCTATCCTTATGCCCCCCTGCCCTCCCCTGTCTCACTTGTCCTCCGGTTCAGGTGCTCCCAGCACCAGCTCCTGGCATATGAACAGCATCTGGACATATGGTCAGTAACATGGCTCATGGTGAAAGAATCGCTGAGAGGCCAGGAGGGCAGTAAGGGAAAACAGAAAGCTTAGAAGAAGGTCAGCATGCAAACTTGACCCCTTAGGTGCATGGCAAGATTCCCAGTAACTAATGACTAGAAATTGGATGAAGAAATCATTGGAGGGCTTCCCTGGTGGCACAGTGGTTGAGAGTCCACCTGCCGATGCAGGGGACACGGGTTTGTGCCCCGGTCCGGGAAGATCCCACATGCCGCGGAACGGCTGGGCCCGTGAGCTGCGCGCCCGGAGCCTGTGCCCCGCAACGGGAGAGGCCGCAAGAGTGAGAGGCCCGCGTGCCGCAAAAAAAAAAAAAAAAAAAAAAAAAAATCATTGGAAAAGATACAGTCAAAACATAGCTCAGACAGAAGCATCATTTAGCTAGCCAGAGCCACATTAATAATAGCTGGAAATTATTAGAATAATTTGATCAATGACTTTTGCTGCCACTTATACCATTTGTTATATAGTTTTTAAATATATATAATTTAGACCTGTGCTGTCCAATATGGCAACCAGTAGCCTGATGTGGCTATTTAAATTTAAGATCATTAAAATTAACTAAAATTAAAAATTCAATTCCTCAGTTGCACTAGTCACATTTCAAATGCTTGAAAAGCCACATATGGCTGGTGGCTACCATACTGAACAGCACACGTATAGAATATTTCCAGCATCTCAAAAAATTCACTGTATTTTCATATATCAGGTTACCTCTCCCTCCATATCAAGTAAACAAGTGTATTGTGTATTGCTTGTAGCTCTGGTCACTGTGAAATTTACCTTTACTGTGGAAGTAGCTGACACAGCAGTCTGGGCCACCTACTTATGCAATCTACTCGTAACTTCTGTTCCTGTTTTGCAAATATTAATGTACTCTTTCCATCTTACAATAGATCGATGATACTCTTATGCCACTTTATGACTCTGCAGATTGATAATATTCAATTTAGGGTAAGCAACTCAAGTTTCATAGTCACTTTTACCTCCATGATTAAGAGTCTTAATGCCTATTGATGTCCATTAGTTTCCAAGGACCTGTTATTTTAAGCAGAGATGAACTCTAGATTCTGAGAGGTCTGTCTGCACTGCCATTTGCCTATTGGAGCTTGCCAGAGATTCCCCATATCTACTGTCTATACCTCTAGCACCATCAGATCTGCAGGATGACACGGCCAAGTGGCAGAGAAGATTTGCACAACAGCCTGAATCTGCTGCCATCACCTCCAATCTGAGCTCTAATCAATATTGTAAACTTTTCCCATAATCTGATAAACTGATTGGAGATGGTACTCTCAAGCATGGAATAAGTTCCCTCAAAAAAACAGTGGGAGGGTGGTGGAGGAGGTATGGATTCGGAGCTTGGGGTTAGCAGATGCAAACTATTATACATGGAATGGATAAACAACAGAGTCCTACTGTATAGCACAGGGAACTATATTCAATATCCTGTGATAAACCATAATGGAAAAGAATATGAAAAAGAATATATATATGTAAAACTGAATCACTTTGCTGTACAGCAGAAATTAACAGAACTTGGTATATCAACTATACTTTAATAAAATAAATTATTTAAAAACAAAAACAAAAAAAAATAGACCCAACCAAACACTATTTCTCTTTCTAAATTGGGGTCCAAGAGGCAAAAATGTATTCTTTATATTAGAGAAGAATTTCCTGGAATGTCCCAGATCAGTGGTCCAGTACAAAACTTTAAAATGTTTCAGGACCTCTGGTATATATGTATGTGACTAGAATATCTAGGGTAAATGCTACTTCCTGCTTAGCAAGTCTGTTTAGCATAATGGTATCAAAATAGTGGACCAATATGATATTTTAAGGTAAGTCAAGACAACCAAGTTTCCTCCCAACTAAATTATGACATAGAGGAGAGTTAGCATGAAAACACTGAAGCAAAACAATGAAGGTATCCTGCCCTGCTGTTTGAAGTGATCTCTCTTGCATGCTTCCCTATTCAAGGGATGAAGAAGCATGCATTGCCCAACAGCAACCAGAGAAGATGTTGATCTTTTCCAGCAAAGATACCACATCTGGCAAAGCTGCTGCAATTGGGCCACCATCTGATTAAATTTGTCCATTCCTCCCATAACAGTCTTTTTTCTAATAAACCAGGAGATTAATGTGAGGGTTCTATCAGTAGCTAAGTATTTATCCCAATTATACATTTCAGAACGGGGAAATAACCACAAGTTGAGTCCACAGATCGATTGAACCTCCAGTGAAATGGACTTGAGCCCACTCTCCATTTACTACCAGCCATCTGTAAGTCCTCATCCTGACCAGAGGACCATGATGACAATGACAGCCCATATCTAACATCCTTGAAACACATACATAGCTATTCTTTCTGGAGTGTACTATTATCCTGCAAAAGCCAAGGGAACAGCACAAACTATTATAAGTAAGGCAAGTACCCTGTGGTACATAAGCTGAACCTGTATATTTTAGTAATTTGTTTCAAAGTTCTCTATATTCTGGGTTGTTTGTTGTTGTTTTTTTTTTTTTGCGGTACA
>NC_041214.2:16402801-16413468 GCF_002837175.3 Physeter macrocephalus
ATCCTCCCAGACCAGGGCACGAACCCGCGTCCCCTGCATCAGCAGGAGGACTCTCAACCACTGCGCCTCCAGGGAAGCCCTCTGGGTTTTTTTTTTTTTTAATCTATCTCTCTGCACATAGCACAATGTCTTAATTAAAATAGCTTTATTAAAATTTTAATATCTGTGAGAGCAGTTTTCTTCTTTGGAAATGTCTTGAGTCTTCTCGACCTCTTGCTCTTTCATTTAAGCTTCAAAATCAGCTTTTAAGTTCCATGAAAAACTCTATTGTGATTTGAAATGGATTTGACTTCAAGAGAGCCATCATTTGTGTAGGGGATAGCAGTGTAAGATGATTTGTAGCTACGGAATAGAGATTCCATGGGAGTGAGCGTGAATAAAAATTAAAGGGATTATCTGAGAATGTTTTCTGACAACTGGTATTTGTCCCGACAATGTTTTTACTGTTTCGTAATAAACTTTAAACTCTTGTATATGCAGATCTTTTGAGAAGTTAGGTGGTAAAGGGAAGGAATGAGAAGAGAATATAGCTTGGAAATAAAGCTTTAAGTCTGAAGGAACATATTTTTGTTTTCTTTGCCTTTGAGCTAGCAAAATTTGAAGATACTTACAGGTAAAAGTAAAGAAACCAGAGGAAAGATGGGGAGTAAAGACTGAAGAGAAAAGATGATTGAGGAAGCAACAGTTCAGCAAATATAGAGCAGAATTCTCTGTGTGTGTGAGTGTGTGTGAGTGTGTGTGTGAGTGTGTGTGTGTGAGTGTGTGTGTGAGCGTGTGTGTGAGCGTGTGTGAGTGTGTGTGTGAACGTGTGTGAGTGTGTGAGAGT
The DNA here is from genome assembly GCF_002837175.3 of Physeter macrocephalus. NCBI lineage: Eukaryota > Metazoa > Chordata > Mammalia > Artiodactyla > Physeteridae > Physeter > Physeter macrocephalus. The sequence continues at coordinate 16,403,628 of NC_041214.2, forward strand.
GTGTGTGTGTGTTGTGTGTGTGTGAGTGTGTGTGTGTGAGTGTGTGTGTGTGTTGTGTGTGAGTGTGTGTGTGAGTGTGGTGTGTGTGAGCGTGTGTGTGTAAGTGTGTGTGAGTGTGAGTGAGTGTGAGTTGTGTGTGTGTGAGCGTGTGTGTTGTGTGTGTGTGAGTGTGTGTAAGTGTGGTGTGTGTGAGTGTGTGTGTGAGCGTGTGTGTGAGCGTGTGTGTGTGTGTGAGTGTGTGTGAGTGTGGGAGTGTGTGTGTGAGTGTGTGTGAGTGTGTGTGAGCGTGAGAGTGTGTGTGTGTGTGGGAGCGTGTGTGTGTGTGGGAGTGTGAGCGTGAGTGTGTGTGTGTGTGAGTGTGTGTGTGTGTTTGCACGCGTCTGCATGCGTGCACACAGAATTTCAAGAGTTCACAATATTAAAGAGGAAAAGTTTTCCCAGATCATCACCTCCAAACAGTCTCATTATGTGTAATTATTCTAATAGAATGGAGGGAAATCATTAGATCTGAGAGACTGAGGAACTGTAGGAACAAAGAATTATTGTAGGAAACATGACCCATTTTCAGAGTTTTTCTTAAAAAGGAAATGAAATATGACTTGACAATTAGTAAATTTGACTGTAGAGAGCATCCCGTTAATATTCCCAGCCAGTTTTATGACTTTTTATGTAATTCCATAAGACCTACTTAAATTTCTCTGTATGCTATAATTTTACCCATCTTACTTAGAAGGAAAATTTCTCTATTTCATAATTCAAGGGGAACATTTTTTATAAATTAGAGACTGGGTTTCCTTTTAGGAAAAAATATTAAGAACTGAACAAAAAGTATTATAATAATAAATCACTTTCCCTTCAAATGCACACATGTTTTTTTGAAATTTAATAATATAATAATGAAAGCAAGTTTAAAATCAAATTATATCATAGACATTCAACAAGAAAAAACATACTAAAAATTGGTGCTTTTAGTTTTCGTGCCGGAAGAATATTCTGTTTCACAAGCATAGTCTTAGGAAGTTTGTGATCTACACTCAGTTGTTTTAAAGTTACTGCTCATGATTTAATCTAATTTTAATTTGCTATATCTGAGAATGTGTGTGTGTATGATTCCATGACTTATAAAATTATTTTAATAATTAAAGTAAAAATGATTAAAGTGCAAATAAGAGGTTGTGATTTCTCTTACTTTACTAAAAAAAATTGCCAGTGAAAGTGGTATGAGTATTAGTAATTTTATTAGTGTTACACATGACTACAGGGATAGCAATCCTTAATGCTATCTCTTTAATCATCTTTGTCTTTAAATGGCCACATGCGGTTCTTGCTTTTGTTCAATTTTGTGTTTTGGGGGTGTTTTACCCTCCCACTTACCCCCCCTCCCCCGCCCATACACACACATCTTAATAATTTTGTGGCTTTTGGAATAATTTATAAATAAGTTATAAATAACTTTTAATTTAAACAAAACTAGTTCCTTCACTGTATCCCAGATAGATAAAATCATTTTTCTTTAAGCCATTAGTGCTCTACTTAGAAATTATGGTTCCAGAACTAAGCATATGACAATGGCGACTTGAGGGAGTAACAAACTGTAACACATACAGCAACTTGCTCACTCAGTGAGACTTAATTCAGTGGTTGACCAAATCTCACAAATGTGTGAAAATGTGTGCTGATTCCTAGATTTTATTTTTTAATGTGTAAATGGGGAGTTTGGAATGCAGTTATTTGCCATAATAAGTCTGGGGTCTTTCAGTGACAAAGTTCCGGAGATGAAATTAGTGTCACAAGCTTTTAACTCAGCCTGTTACATTCTCATGAACTGGTTGCATTTGTCTGGATTTAAATGGAATCATACCTAGGACTTCCAGAATGGTGGCGTGAGGACCCTGAGGACCCTCTTCCCCGCAGAACAACCACAAATGATTAAAACTATTTAAAAAAACAATGACTTAAAGTCTCTGGAAATTGTCCTAAGGAAATAGAGAAAATGGTAAAATGTTAATTCAAGAAAACTCACTCAATCTTTTTAAGAACAGTAGAGTCTGTGGTAATTGAGCCATAAACCTCTTCCTCCCACCCCCCTCAGCTCAGCATCATGGAAACTACCCCTGGTGGGCATATCCAAGAACACAGAGCTCCCTCTCCATCTTGCTCTCAGGCTATAGCTATGAAATCTTCCCAGGAGGAGCATCCTCCAGCAATACTCATTCCCCCAGCTCCTTGTTCCAGAAAACCTATTATAGGAAAGAGCAGTTAAGGGATCTGGGACTCCCTTCTTCCACCCAGAAGGGATGAAGAGTAGAAACACTACAGTAGGCCCCAGTCATTCTTGCCCCAGCTTGCTCATAGAGTGGAGGTTTCTAGCTGGGACAGTCAAGATGAGAAAACCAGAGACTATTAACCTCACCCAGCATTTCACTTGGATGACAGTGTTATCCCCATCTCCAATTCCCTAAAGTGGCACAGAGGTTTTACACAAGGGTAGTGAGGCAGGCCATAAGAACAAATAGCTCCATAGCTCCATAAATCCAATATCCAGGGGCCCAGATTTAATTGAATCAAACTGTGGAGCAATTTATGCCCCAGGGCATTGTTGAAAACAATAGAGCCATCAGCTGGCAATTAGTGAAGGTAACAGAGAGGCATTATCAACAGAGGCAAAAAACTTAACAGAGAGAGCAGGGAAAGAGATAAAGAAAGCCCTGACAAAACCACTGCCATCCTGAGTGACTGTGTACCTACCCAAGGCTGAGCCCTATGAAGAACCACATCAGAGGATATACACTGCGGGATATAGATTTCTTTAAAATTGTCTATTTCAACACAAATGATGAGATATGTAAAGAAACAGGAGAGTATGACCTATATACAGAACAAAAAAAATACAGGCAAAAATGCTGCCTTTGAGAGGGCTCAGTGATCAAACTTAGCAGACAAAACTTCAAAGAGCTATTATAAAATATTCAAAGAACTGAAGGAAACCATGCATAAAGAAGTAAAGGCAGATATGATGACAATGTCTCATCAAATAGAGAATGTCAGAAAAAGAGACGCATACTGTACAAGAGAACTGAATAGAAATTCTGGAGATGAAAAGTAAAAAAACTCAAACAAAAAATTCACTAGAGAGACTCAACAGTAGATTTAAGCTGACCAAAGGGAAAGTCAGTGAACTTGAAGATGATTGATATAGATTATGTAATCTGAATACACAGAGAAAAAAAAGAATGAAAAAATGAGCAGACTCTCAGAGAACACAACATACCTAAACTTATGGAATGCAGTTGAAGCATTGCTTAGAGAGAAATTTATAGCACAAAATACTTTAAAAGAATAAATATCTTAAATTAATAATCTGACTTTTCATCTTAAGACACTCAAAAAACATGAGCACACTAGCCCTAAAGCTAACAGAAGAGAGAGAATAGTAAAAATTAGAATGGAGATTAAAGAAATAGGAGATAGAAAAACAATAAAACACAGACCTACTAGAGCATGGACTTGAGGATATGGGGAGGGGGAAGGGTAAGCTGTGATGAAGTGAGAAAGTGACATGGACATATATACACTACCAAACGTAGGGTGGATAGCTAGTGGGAAGCAGCCGCATAGCACAGGGAGATCAGCTAGGTGGTTTGTGACCACCTAGAGGGGTGGGATAGGGAGGGTGGGAGGGAGGGAGACGCAAGAGGGAAGAGATATGGGAACATATGTATATGTATAACTGATTCACTTTGTTGTAAAGCAGAAACTAACACCATTGTAAAGCAATTATACTCCAATAAAGATGTTAAAAAAAAAAAGAAAAACAATAGAGAAAATCAACCAAACAAAAAGTTGTAATGACCACAAAATTGACAAATCTTTAGGTAGATTAACTGGGAAAAAAGAAGAAAGACTCGAATGAAGGAGAGAACATCACTATTGACCTTACGGAAATGAAAAGGATTTTAAAGGAATAATATTAGCAATTGTATATAAGCACATTAGATAATTTAGATTAAATTAACAAACTCCTAGAAAGAAAGAAACAGCCAAAACTGACAAAAGAAGAAATAGATGTGAATAGACCTATAGTAAGTAAAAAGAATAAATTAATTTAAAACTTCCCACAAAGAAGAGTCCAGTGCCAGATGGATTCACTGGTACACTCTACAAAATGTTTAAATAAAAATAAACACTCATTCTTCATACTCTTTCAAAAAATAGAAGATAATAATTCTTGACTCATTTTATGAAGCCAGTATTACCATTAGGTCAAAATGAGACAAAGGCATGACAAAAAAGCAGAGACCAATATCTATTATGAATATAAATTATACAAAGATCTTCAACAAGACATAGCAAACTGTCATAGCAGTAATATATAAAAGGGATTATAACCATAACCAAGTGGAATTTATTTAAGGAATGAGAAGTTGGTTTAACATACAAAAATTATTTACAGTAATACATTGTATCAATAAATTGAAGGATAAAAAGTATATGATTATTTCAGACGCAGAAAAAGCATCTTCATGTTAAAAACTTAATAAAATAGAAATAGAAAGAAATTCCTCAATTCTTGAAAGGTAACTTCTATTAAAAAAAACCCACAGCTAGCATTATACTTAATGGTGAAAGACCAAATGCTTTTCCCCTAAGATCAGAAATGATATGAGGATGTCTACTCTCACCTCATCTATTCAACATTATACTGGAGGTTCTAGCTAGGAGATTTAGGCAAGAAAAATAAATAAGGCATTCACATTGGAAAGAAAGGATCAAAACTATTTCTATTTTCAAATGACATTATCTTGTATAGAAATATATTAAAGCTAAAATCCACTAAAAACTATTAGAATATTAGTATTAGTGAATGAGTTAATATATTATATAATCACTCTCAGATCAGATCAGAAGATCAACATACAAAAATCAATTGCATTTCTGTGTACTAAAACTGAACATTTCAAAAATAAAATTAATAAAAGAATTCAATTTCCACTAGAATCAAAAACAATAGAATACTTAGGTGTAAATTGAACAAAACACATAATACTTTACACTGAAAACTACAAAAATTGATGCAAAGAATTAGAGGATCTAAATAAATGAAAAGCTATTTCACGTTTATAGATTTAGGAGGCTTAATGTTGTTAAAATGGTAATATTTCCAAAATTAATAGACAGATTCAACACAATACCTATAAAAATCCCTGTATTCTGTTTTTGCAGAAATTAATAAACTCATCCTAAAATTCATATTGAAATCCAAGAGACCCACAATAGCCAAAACATTCCTAAGGAAAAGAACAAAGGTGCAGTACTCAGACTTCCCAATTTCAAAGCTTAGTTCACTAATCAAGCTAGTGTGCTATTGATGTGAGGATAGACAGAGAGATCAAGGGAATAGAACTGAGAATCCAAAAAATAGACCCTCACATTTATGATCAATTGATTTTTGACAAGGGTACCAAGACAATTTAATGGAGAAAGAATAGTCTTTTTCACATATGATGTTGAGACACTGGGTATCCACATGCAGAATTAAGCGGTACCCTTTCCTTATACCACACACAAAAAATTATTCCCAGAAGATAGACATCACTGTCAGAGCTAAAACTGTAAAACTTATAGAAGACAACACAAGAGGAAACTTCATGACCTGACCAGGCAAAGCCCTCTTAGATATGCCACCTAAACCAGAAGCAACAAAAGGAAAAATAAGTTTCATGTCATCAAATTTAAAATATTTGTTTCAAATGACAGCATCAAGAAAGTGAAAAGACAACACAAAATAGAAGAATACAAATTATATGCCAATAAAAGAGGTTAAAAAATAAAAAATAAGGAAAAACAGAATCATGATCTAGGTGCTATGGAACATTTTGCCTGGGATCTCAGATCCTTCTTTTGTGTCAAGATATAGTCCTACTTTCCCCACATATTCCCTCTTTTACTTCACCTCTCTCCATGTGTAGAGTAGGAGAGAAATAATGAAACAAAAAATCGAGAGCAGTTGCTTTTCTAGTACACTTTGGGAATATTTGTTTAGATCTTGTGAAAAATTAGAAGATCACTAACTCACAATTCTACTAAGCTTGAAAGGAAAGCCTAAGTATGTAGCCTACTTACCATACACATCAACTTTACCTACATGATTACTCTTTAATGATTCTATAAGATTTACAGAAAATATATGTAAAAATATGCATATTAAAATATATCAGATTTTAAAAATCAATAATCCCACCTATTAGTTCCTCAAAGAAAAAGTGCAGTGTATTTCTTAGAGCAGCACTAGATAGATCGTAGGTAATTAAGTTATACCTTGCAAAATATTGCCTCCAGATGGTAAATTAACTCAGTTTTTCTAATTAATATTTTAATAAATTACTCACCTTGGAGGTCTAAGAGTATAGGCTTTAAGCAGATTTCAAACTTAAACTATCCCTTAAATTCTTTTACCAGGATTACTAATATTTCCTAAAGAACTATTTATTTTCTAACTTGTTCATTTTCATTACTTAATATGCTGCTGGGAATACTTTGTCTTGGGCCATGTCTAGACATCCAGATGTTTTTGATAAATTCACTTGAAAAAGAGGCTGTGTTCAGTGAAATGGCTAATCATTTTTTTTAAACTAAGCATATTTTCTTCTAAAGAATGCCACAAAATCATCTTGACTGAATTATTCACCTTTCAACTGATTATTCTGGCCGCAGGTCAATCAGAAACATCATGTTCTATGATGCAAGCTTAATATTTAGCACAGAGATACTTAATAGAGACATGATTCTTTAGTGGGGGCAGGGAGGGTACAGGGTGGTGGAAAGGAGGCTTGCTTTTAATGACCAGGCAGTTAAATACTGCCAAATAAATACATCCATCATTTTCACAAGCAAAATCATATCCAAAATCTAAGCAGCATTTTATTTCTAAGGGAAATAGATGTTGTTGAGGAGGCCAACTAAGAATCACTCTTTGAACTATACACTGAAAACTATCTTTAAATCAGGCCCAATAATAGACATGTTCACCAAAGGTGCAGCTTTCTCAGGTGGCAGAATGTAATGTTTTATTTGCTGCAGCCAAAAGGAAAAGGCCAGAACATGACAAGACTCACTGCACACCTCCTGGCAGATACACAAATGATTATCTCTTGCTTACTCTGTCAGACATATCCTGGATTCTAAATGGAGGAAGGATGTGCATTATTCACTCATTATGATTCTAGAACCCAAGATCATGATTGTTTCTTCATTCATTCATTCAACAAATGTGAGAATAAATATTTGTTAAGTGTCTACCATGTGGTAGCTCTAAAAGAGGTGAACAATATATAGAAGCCTTATATAATTCTCAGAGTGATTCTATGACATAGAAACCGACACCCAATTAAATTATGTAATTTATCCAAAGCCACACACTCTCCCAAGTGGAAGATTCAGGATGGAACAGTTCCCTCAGACCATAAGGACGTTTGTTTTTTACTTTGCTGATTTATTTCTTTAAAGATATTCCTTTAATTTTAACTACAACATATTTTATATATTTTAAAAAGAATAAAAATAGCTCAGCATTCAACAACCAGATTTAAGGGAAATTAACACTTCACAGCATTTGCTTCAGGTCTTAAAAAAAAAAAAAGAAAAGCAATTAAGTATTACAGATCCAGCTATAACACTAACTCCATCCTTTCCCCTTATTTATGTCTGTTGAGAGTTTCTTTGTGGCCAAAGCACGTTCATTTTTAAAGAGATTTCTTGTACTTGAAAATAACATGAAACTGTCTAATTGTTTTATACACATTCCATGTATGGCTATTATGTCAAGCTTATAAATTGTTTTGTTTAAATACTCTATATTGACACTAATTTTTGTTTGCTCAAGCAACTAATGTTTTAAAATATTAAGTAGAATTACAAATCTTTCTCTGTGATTGCATATCTATAAATTTCTATTTATAATTTTTACTTCATATATATTAGTATGTGTTTTACCAAAATCATATCTTCCTTTTATCATGTAATGCCCTCTTCTCCATAATAATGTATTTAACTTAAAATCTATTTAGTCTGATAATCATCTTTCTGAACACCGTTATAGTATGTCTCTTATAAACAAGGTATAGCTGATTTTGTAGTTTAAACAAATTGAGAATTTTTCTCTTTTACCTTGTGTGTGTGTGTATTGATTGTAGTTTCTGGTGGTAGATATATTACTATCATATTATTGTGTACTGTTAACAATGCTTTTCCTTTTCTAATTATATTTTCCTTTTTCCTCGATTCTATTAGATTGATGTGTCCTTAGTTCTATTTTTAAAGTTTTTTTAAAATATGCATATTTGACAAGCTCTAAATTAAATCAACAATTCTACACAGCTACTGACTAACAATGAGTACTTTTAATTGCTTTACATCAGTTGCTCAGAAAAAAAAATGTAGTTTCTCCAGTTATAATACATAGAAAAAATTTTCCTATAGCTAATCATAAAGCAACTGCCATATGATATGGTAAACTTTAAAATCAAAAACATCCCTGTAAATATCTCTGAGCTGTTACTTGATTATCCTTGTGTGAAGTTAATGTGGCATGTGTGTTAATGTGATTTGAACCAAGATAAATTTAGGCTTCAGAGGAATAGCTCAATTGTTCTCATAATGGAATTTTTGCTAAATTCGAAGATGTTCAAGTTTCACATTGTAAAAACTTTAAAATCATATTTATAAAGTTGATAGACAGCATTGGAAAGTTTGAGTTTTATTAATAAAAACAGAAATAAGACACACTCCTCAATAAAAGAAAGCCAAGTTTTATTTTTTCAGAAATAATTTTCTGCTATTTTCATACTAATACATAGACGAATGTGTGATTAGGGTTCCTAACTTTTATTCCATTGAGCAACGTTTCACAGCAGTTAAAAACAAAGGAATCTCACTTTAACATCTATCTATTGTATCTATCATCTATCTATCGATCTACCTTCCTATCTATCTATCATCTATTTGTATATGGCAGAAGACTACGTAGAGGAAAAATAGAGAAGTGATTTTAAAATTTAAAAATATAAAAAATAATTTAAATTCTAATAAAAATATTAGAATCTGTGTGAAAAGGCTAAAACAATGTTAACAGGAAAATTCATAGCTTTAATGTAATACATATCAGGAAAAAATGAGATTAATTTAGTTACAACTTCAATATTATTAAAATTGTTCCCAAGCACAGAAAAGGAATGAAAACTTCTAGATTCTTTAGTAAAAGCCATCAGAACATTTATTTCACCCCACCCCCCAAAGAGTACTAAAAATGGAAAAGTACAGACCAATCTCAAATATTAAATATATATAATATAATATTTATATTATATTAGCCTTATTATACCATTGGGAACACAAATGATGGGGAGAAGAACAATGTTGAAACCACCCTGGCTCTTAATTTCCTCTATCTGGAAGGATACATATCACTTTTTACAGTTCATTTGTTAAAGAACTGCTCACATGGACACACCCCAGCTGAAGAAGCAGGTGGGAAATGAAGAGAAAATGGGTATTTGGTGAACATTAATGATATCTCCTACAGATATATTCTTGGTTTAAAACATAAAACAATAAATCGGAATGCCTTTCCAGCTTGCTGTATATCAGATATATAATCCTCAGAAGTCAGTGTTGACTTATGTGAGGTAAATGGCAATGTCTTCCTCTCATGAGCATACTTCTGAGCATTTAAACATACTCAAGTTTCTGGGCTTCCCTGGTGGCGCAGTGGTTGGGAGTCCGCCTGCCGATGCAGGGGACGCGGGTTCGTGCCCCGGTCCGGGAGGATCCCACGTGCCGCGGG
>NC_041214.2:16413499-16418944 GCF_002837175.3 Physeter macrocephalus
TGAGAAGCCCGCGTACCGCAAAAAAAAAAAAAAAAAAAAAAAAAAAAAAAAAAACTCAAGTTTCTACCTTTAAAAAAATTAAAATCTCTCTTTCCAACCCCATAATTCTCCACTTATTGTTCCACCTAAGCCAGTGGCACATAATTAGCTAAAACTAATTATAGCAACATGTAGTCTAATTATAGACTAACTCATAGCAACTAATGGGAAGCCTTGGCTATTATGTGAGCTGTCACCTGTGCATGATTTAAATGAATATCTTATACCCATTTTATAAATAAATAAACCAAGGCTTATAAGATTAATTGATAACCCAGTTATAGAACCAAAACATGGAGGTCTTTTGACTCTAAATCCTAGTCTTTTACCAGCAACATAGTCTAGTAGGTAAATGATCTCTCTATGCTGTTAACATTGTCTTCAAATGTTCCCCCTTCACTTGGGTTCCCCTAGGAGTTCAGGGCCAGAGAGGGAGGGCACTTCCGTCCTCACTTGCCCTACCCTGCAGTGCCCCACAGTCAGGACTAGCTTTCTTCTCTGACGACTCATCAAAATTTTCTGTCCCAAGTTTCTCTTCCAAAGAGAACTGATGTCAGCAAGATGAAAAAAGCACAGTATAAAGTCACTCTTTAAGATGACTGACTTTAACTGGGAAAACAAGGACTTGACATTCTTACACAGTAGAATTTGACAATATGACAGTGCAATAATTTGAGAAACCTACACATTCCACTAGGTAGGCAACTTTCTGTGCTGTCTCTTTAGAGGGACTATCTTGACTATTAATGATTATCACATCCCCATTAAATCATTGTACTGACTGATTACCTAACTTTGATATTATGGTAATTCATCCTAAATTATACAATAAACCTTAGTTTTAACTAAATTCTTTAGATATATTTCCCAAGAGAAAATGAAATTCATGGAATATTTAAACACATGAACAAAAAGTAATTACAAAGCCATTATCAAGTATTCAGATTTTATTTCATAGTAAACTCAGAGCGTATTTAGTAGATTTTTTCCAATGTAATTTAAAAACCTAGTTAAAGTCATAAAAAATAATTTTCTCATGTTATATTATGCTTTTGTTTAAATAGAAGTAGCACCATGAAAACGTTCATCAGAACTGTTTAATGTCAAGTATTAAAATAAGGCATAAGGCTTTTCCAAGTCCAGTAATTATATAAAAGTGCATTATTGATATTAATAGATGTTTCCATACTTATCATTACCAAATTTGTTTTTTGTTTGTTTGTTTTGTTTTATGCGGGCCTCCCTCTGCTGCGGCCTCTCCCGTTGCGGAGCACAGGCTCCGGACGCGCAGGCTCAGCGGCCATGGCTCACGGGCCCAGCCGCTCCGCGGCATGTGGAATCCTCCCAGACCGGGGCGCGAACCCGGTTCCCCTGCATCGGCAGGCGGACGCGCAACCACTGCGCCACCAGGGAAGCCCCCAAATTTGTTATTTTAAAGTCATTTGTATTTTAAACTGATACCATTTTTATGTAGTCCAATGTGCTGTAAACTTTGCAGATGCCTATTAAAGAAATAAGCACCGATTGCAGTTTGCATTGCTACCATTAGGTGGCAATAGTTGTTTCTCTGTAATTTACAAAAGAATTTAAAGTTGCTTTAACATTTTTATTTCTGGGGTGCACCAGTTCACTTCAAAAGTCCTTCTGCTTTAATGGCAACCTATGAAAAGAAAAGTGTTAAACAGCTGATCCAAAATAAGACCGACTGTGTTAGGGGTTTTAGAAACCCCAAATCAATGAAAACATTATGGTATGCTTGATTTTCTCCATATATATAAAATAAAAACAGTTAAATAAAATGTACATGTACATAGATAGTAAAACTTTTATTCTAGATTTTTTGTTTTCAAAATTCTGGATAAATCCTTGATGCTAAATCAACCTCAGTCTCAATGTCTCTCTCTCCAAATCTCTCTTGCTCTCACTCTCCCCTATTTATTTATCTACTTATTGGTTTGTGTGTTTAGTGCCCCTCTTTGTGCATGTCCAGAGCACATGCTCAGTCTGGCAACTGGGTAACATTGCTCAACTCAAAGATACTATGTAAGAACAATCCAAATTTATAATTTAAACCTTACCACAGTTTTAAATTTTCTGATTGTTAATGTTAATTTTTCACTAATAGGTTATTTTTTCTCAAAGCAAAGTGCATGTGTACACACACACACACAGCATTTCTTACTCCTTTTTAAATAGTAACTGCAAGAAAAATTTTATAGTTTTCTGTTATAGTTAGAAAGATTTATTTAGATTCACTGTGACTATATCAGAAACTCAAGCACACTTATTATATTCAATATAGAACAGAATGACGAACGTTACTAATTAGTATTGTTAATACTAATAACATAGATAAGCTCCTTATCTGCTGTAAGGAAAACGTATGATCTCAGACTCTAGTGGAAACTTGAGCTCTTATTCTGGCGGACAGAGCCCGCGTCAATCTTGTTCACCGTTGTGTCTCCTGTGGTTAGCATGGTGCCTGGCACAGACAGAGCAGCCCTTCAGTAAATGTTTGTGGACAATCTAAGTGGGAATTTCTCAGGCTCTTAGTTTTGATGACAGTGTAGAATTTAGAGAATATAGTCTTTGAACTCGAATGGGGCTAGATTTGAAACCTTAGCCCCGAGACCTACTAGCTGTGGGTACTGAAAAATAAATTGACGTTGATTCATTTTTAACATTTATTTATTAATTGAGCTTCAATTTCTTCATAGGGAAGATTGGAGGAAATAATGTGTGTAGAGCCCCTGAGATAAGGGGTATTCAACTGGTGACTGTTATTATTTCTCACTCACAATTACCATAACTTGTTAATCTGAATCCTGATAAAAAGAATTTTTATATATAACTAGCTACTTCTTTACCATGAAAAGTAGCCTACGAGGACCCTTCAGCATTATTTTATTCCCCATGTAAATTCACAGCCTCTCTCGATTTCTGATTCTGTAAATCCAAGTTTGAAGACATGTTTTACCACCATGGAAAAATCAAATTGCAGTAGGAAAAACTCGGGGGCAACAACATGGACACACCAGAATTTACATTGAGATTATGCTTCAGCGCATCTACAACACGAGACAAATACAACCCTCTTCACCTCACCCTCATGATAAGCAGTAAATAGTGTGGCAGGCAGAATCCTAAGATGGTTCCCAAGACTCCCACCCCCTGGTGTACAGCCCAGTCTAATCCGCACCCTTTAAGTGTGAGCAGGACCTATGAATATGAAGGGTAGCCAATCCATTGTTTAGATTAAGTTATATAAGACTCTATTGTGACCGCTGGGGGAGAGCTATTCCAAGCAGCAGCTGATGGTCTCCTGTTGGCCTTGAAGAAACAAACCACCATGTTGTGGGGAGAACCACATGGCAGGCAATGGTGGGCAGCCTGTAGGAACTGAGGACTTCAGTCCCACAATCATAAGGAACAGCATTCTGCCAATGACCAGTGAGCTTGGAAGAAGATTCCTCTGAGCTTCAGATGAGATGGCAGCTGTGGCAGACACTTTGATTTCAACCTAGTAAAATCTGAGCAGAAGTCCCTGCTAACCTGTACCTGAGTTCCTGTAGCACAAAAACCATGAGACAATAAATTTGTGTTGTTGTACGCCACTTAGTAAAGGGAATTTGTTATGCAGCAATAGTTAATGAATGCAGATATCTAAGAAACACCAAGATTATTGAAAAATCTATCTAGATATTCAGAGTAATGATAGGAAATATCTGAGGATATTAGCATGCTTAACCTAGGGCAAAGTAAATATCATTAACAAATAATTAACAATTGTCTAACTAAAGCCAAGAAGCAATTTTTAGCTAAAGCCTAAGGTAAAATAACAACAACAAATACCTTACAATTAAATCTGATCCATTGGTCTCCAGCTCCGATGAATAGTTAAGGAGGGTCAGAGGATATTCTCCACCAAGGCGAGATAGTCACCTGGTTAAAAATCACCCCACTCCCTGGGTTCAGAAGATGTATTTTGCAAGCTGCACATTCTCTTAGGATTTGGCTTCAAATGTAAATCAGTCTTCCAGGAAGAAATTGTGGTGATCAGTGAAGTCTGGTATTTTGGTATATTTGGTAATTTGTCATATTTCTCATTGTAAATGACTAAACGAGAATTCTTGGAAGCCAAATCTTTGCTCTCTCGTCTGGTATTACTGAAAGATTTCATTCACTAGTAATTTCAAATGAAGTAACAATATGATTTCGTAAACAAAGTGCATGTTTTATTTTCTTGTCCAGAGGACACACTTCCCAATACTCATAAAAATATTTGGCAAACTGCAAAATGAAATTTTTCTATGCAGGTGTTTATCAGATGGTAAGTAGGCAGAGGGCCAAGCATTTCCATAAGAGAACAATATAGATCTTCTGATATTTCAGCATGGTTTTGGCATTACCTTCAAAATAATGCCTGACAAACAAATGTTCTGAAAGCAAATGTATAATATTTATCAAATAATAGTGTCTTACTATTAAAACTTTCTGTCCTCTTTAATTAGTGTTTAGTTTTTAGGCTTCAAGTGCATAAAGGTGCTTGAAATGTAGGAACTGAAAAATAATCAGCAAGGTTGAAATCTCAATATAATCTAACACTTCCTAAGTCTTTTCCATGTGTCAGGTACTGTGTAAATAATTATATATGGATTATTTTATTTAATCCTCAAAACAACTTTATCATTAAATAGAAGAGGAAACCAAGGCATGGAGAGATAAAAGAACTTGTCCAAACTAATAAAGCTAAAGAATCATGGAACCAAGATCCAAACCTAAACAAACATCTTTCAGCTACATAATGCACTATACATGATAGATATTATATTTCCTAAGTATATGATAAATAATATGTAATCAATAACTAAAGATGGTATCTTGGCTAATGAAGGAATGTGTTTATTTTTTAATTAACCAGGTTTATAAAATTAAAATAAAACACACTCATGTATGTTGTGCTCCATCACCAGATACCCCAAATTCACTTGCATCCTCCTTCAGACAATTATACTTATTTTACATATTCCTGCAGGAATATTCCATGCATATTATATATTTATATGTTATATATATATTTTTTACACAAATGGGGCATTTACACACTGTCCTGAATCTTGAGTTTTTTCATGTAACAATGTGTCTTGGGGATTGTTTCATATTAGCATGATAGAGCTGGATTTGTATGTTTTTACATGGAAACTGGTGAACTTACCACCGTGAAAAACAGCTGTGCGTTTTTAAGAATTTCTCCATTTCTTCCAGGTTGTCCATTTTATTGGCTTATAGTTGCTTGTAGTAATCCCTCATGATCCTTTGTATTTCTGCAGTGTCAGTTGTTACTTCTCCTTTTTCATTTCTAACTCTATTGATTTGAGTCTTCTCCCTTTTTTTCTTGATGAGTCT
>NC_041214.2:16419065-16435453 GCF_002837175.3 Physeter macrocephalus
GTTGTTTGAGATTTTTCTTGTTTCTTGAGGTAGGACTGTTTTGTTATAAACTTCCTTCTTAGAACTCTGTTGCTGCTTCCCATAGGTTTTGGGTCATCATGTTTTCATTGTAATTTGTTTCCAGGTATTTTTTTTTATCTCCTCTTTGATTTCTTCAGTGATCTATTCACAGGTATACTCTATCAAACATTTAGAGAAGATCTAACACCTATCCTTCTCAAATTCTTCCAAAATATAGCACAGGGAGGAACACTCCCAAACTCATTGTAGGACTGTTTTGTTATAAACTTCCTTCTTAGAACTCTATTGCTGCTTCCCATAGGTTTTGGGTCATCATGTTTTCATTGTAATTTGTTTCCAGGTATTTTTTTATCTCCTCTTTGATTTCTTCAGTGATCTATTCACAGGCAAACTCTATCAAACATTTAGAGAAGATCTAACACCTATCCTTCTCAAACTCTTCCAAAAGATAGCAGAGGGAGGAACACTCCCAAACTCATTCTATGAGGCCACCATCACCCTGATATCAAAACCAGACAAAGATGTCACAAAAAAGGAAAACTACAGGCCAATATCATTGATGAACACAGATGCAAAATCCTCAACAAAATACCAGCAAACAGAATCCAACTGCACATTAAAAGGATCAGACACCATGATCAAGCGGGGTTTATCTCAGGAATGCAAGGATTCTTCAATATTAACAAATTGAAGGAGAAAAACCATATGATCATCTCAACAGATGCAGAAAAAGCTTTTGACAAAATTCAACACCATTTCTGATAAAAACCCTCCAGAAAGTAGGCATAGAGGGAACTTTTCTCAACATAATAAAGAACATATATGACAAACCCACAGCAAACATCATTCTCAATGGTTAAAATTGAAGGCATTTCCACTAAGATCAGGAACAAGACAAGGTTGCCCACTCACACCATTATTATTCAACATAGTTTTGGAAGTTTTAGCCACAGCAATCAGAGACGAAAAAGAAATAAAAGGAATCCAATTTGGAAAAGAAGAAGTAAAACTGTCACTGTATGCTTGAGAAGATCGTTTATTCTCTATAAGTTTAGGTTTCTGGAGATACTTTGGAAAATATTTGAAACTTGAAAACTAGCATACAAGTGTAAATTATTATTATTATTTTATCTTACTTGGTAACTGAAAGCTTTTCCTATAGTAATATGATCTATTTTTCCATTACTTTGCTGGTGTACTGGTGTTATACACACTCAGAATTCAGGTACTATGAAGGCCTGTCATTTCTTCCAGGTCTATTGCCAGATATCCAAGGAAAAATGTTTTCAGCTAATCCCAAAAGATGTTTATTTTAAGAATGAAGTGAAATCCTTTCTTAAATCCTTGAGCCTTTTGAAAAATTGCTGTAAAAATATCATCATTTCCTATTTCACCAGTTTCATTTTTTGTCCTTGTCCTGTTTAATCTTGCATTATAAATTGTAACTGTGTCTGCAATGATGTAACTTCAAATGCCAAAGAAATATGCATATGAGGATAGTCATTTCATTTTAATAATAAGGTATAAAAATAAAGTAATAAAGTTTTCATCCTGGGGAAAAAAAAAAGAAACTGTACAGTAACCAATTGCTTAGTAATAGTGACCTAAGATCCCTTGCAGACCAGGGACAAATGCTAGACTCTCAGAAGTCCTAGTGGTCAGCTGGCATCAGAACAGTCTAAATCCATGAGACAACTGCAGTGGACATGAGCTTCAGGTTTAATCAGTATCAGTTATGTTGGGTTTGACTGACCCACCATGAGACCAATTTTGGTCATGTGTTAAGTACAACTTGGAATACAAAAAACCACTTCTGTTTACTGAATCAAAAACAAAAGAAAATACAGCACTCTTTCCCCACCCCTGCCTCAACACCCCTCAAAAGGAAAGCAAAGATGAAATACATATAGAAAGGAAATATAGCATCAAAGAAAAAGATAAATAACTAGGGCTAAGAAAGGACAGTAACTAGAGGTTCTCAGTATCTATTTGGCTAGAAACAAAGGGCAGTCTCTTCAGGATGATGGTAGAAGAATCAGCTCCAGAGATTTCACCTTTTTGTCACTCAAGCTTCAAGATTAGGGCACATGGAATCCCATCATTCATGGTTGGATAATGAGTACCTCTTGCTCAGGGAAGAGGGCATCTTGTTTTATAGTCTCACCGAAAGAACCTTCAGTAATGGAAGGATGGCTCCACAAAAGCTGAGATCACATTACAGAAAAGGAATAGATGCTGGGCAGGAAATTATGACAGATAACTACTATACTCAGTGCATTTTCTAACTTTGCTGTGCTCCAGAGAGCATGTCCACTGAACCTAATATAACATCATGCAGCAGAGTATTATCACATTCAATTTGGCTATGTGTATCTGAAAACTCAAAACAGTGGCTTAAGGAAGATCGAAGTTTATTTCCTTCTCGCATAAAAGAGATAGATGTCCAGGGCTGTTTTGCAGTTAGGTGGCCTCCCTCTTCAAAATCACCTTTGAGATGGCTTTTGGAAGTTCATCCTTCAAATCTGATTTTTCAGGCAGTAGGAAAGGGGAAGGGAGAAGGCACAAAAACATACTTCCCAGCTGAGTCATCTCCCAATAAAATAGTCTCTCTGGGCTTCCCTGGTGGCGCAGTGGTTGAGAGTCCGCCTGCCGATGCAGGGGACACGGGTTCGAGCCCTGGTCCGGGAAGATCCCACATGCCGTGGCGCGGCTGGGCCCGTGAGCCATGGCCGCTGCGCCTGCGCGTCCGGAGCCTGTGCTCCGCAACGGGAGAGGCCACAACAGTGAGAGGCCCGCGTACCGCAAAAAAAAAAAAAAAAAAAAAAAAATTCTCTCCAGAATTTTCCCCAGATATTTTAAATTACATCCCATTATCCAGAATTTTGTCAGCTAACCATAAAGGTGGTTGGCTTGAAATGTAGTCCATTACATGAATGCATTGTAGATATAATTGGGGTTCGAAACTAAGGAAGGGGAGAATGAAAACTGTCTCTACTTAGAAATTACTTCTCTAATCTGCATAGTGCAGGATTAATTCAGGGCAGCTATAACAATCTGAGGGTTTTAAACAATTCAGTTTTTAGCAATCAGTGGAGTCATTATGTCTAAGATTTTAAGGTTCTCTTTTTCCTTCTTGCCAATCATTTGCATTTTTTTTCTTAATTGGAAGCTATTTTCAATCAAGTACAATTGCCGTAAAGTTAGACTTTACACTAAACACGCCACTGATTAGAGTTGTCTTCTAATGATTAATGAACCAGTTTGAAATTCACACTGCGCTTATTTAGAATATGATAGCATCATTTAGTAATGAACTTTCAAGAGATTATTTATTTCTCGTTGCCAAATTTCTAATCAAGTGCTCATCTGCATAATGAATCCTTCAAGAGAAATTTGTTTTTTGCCTTGTTTACAAGAAGAGTCGTCTTTATGGCAAACCATAAACACATTGAGATGGATCACCTAGTCAAATCTGAACATGAATAAAACTATCTCAAGGATCCATAAAACAGTAAAACACAATGGTCTTTAAAATTCTAATAAAATCATATGAACTCAGATATGTAAGAGATATTGAGATTCATTTGACCAACCTAGAATCCAATTCTGTGAATATAACCACCAGGAGGTGATTCTCTAGTATCTTGAGGACACCCTCCAGAAACTGGAAACTAATCACCTCTTGTGTCACTTCCCTCCAGATGTCACTAAGAACACTCTTCTGTTGAGCAAAGCCACAAAATTTACTTTCCCCTTCATCATCTTTTTGTTCTCTCCATCTGCCATGTTTATGTGATAGGTAGTTACCTTAGACAAAGTAAGCTGCCATCAGTATCGACAGCCATATTAGAACAAAGTTTAATTTCAGAACAGTATGGCGAAAGTGATGAAAAGATCACTAAAGAACTACCTAAGTCAGGGAAACGGATAAAGGATGATGCGTCAGGGAGGGGCAGGAAGAAAATTTTGATGGGCAAAATTTGAGCAGAGATCTGAGGGAAGTGAGGGGACCAAGCAGATATCTAACTCTCTCCTCCGAGTCCAAGGCAGAAAAAACAGGAAGGGAAAGGGCCGTTGGGGGAGGGTATGTGTTTGGTGGCTGTGTTCAGGGACTAACAAGACTAGTGTAGCCAGAACAGAGTGAGGGAGGGGAAATGGTGGGTGGTTAGGATGGATAGCGAGTGGGATTGCGAGGGTGATATGGAGTCTTTGAAAGGTTTTAAGCAAAGGAGTGACATGATCTGAGTTTTAAAATCATCGCGGTCTGATGTGTGGAGAACATACTGTCAGGTAAGGGGGAAGCAGAGAGACCACACGGGAGGCTGCTGCCATCGTCAAGTGGAGATATTGGATTATGCTAAGATAATAATAGCATGTAAGTGGTCTGATTCTAGTTATGTTTTTTGTTGTTTTTTTTTCAGCCGCACCGCGTGGCGTGCGGGATCTTAGTTTCCCCACCAGGGATCGAACCCGTGCCCCCTGCAGTGGACCTGCAGAATCTTAACCACTGGACCACCAGGGAAGTCCCTCTAGTTATGCTTTGTCGGAAGGGCCTACATGACGTCCTAATGGATTCCATGTGCCAAAAAGGAGCAAAATGTAATGAATTAGATTATTTTATCTTGAACACTTGGAAGAATGACTGTGCCACTTACTCAAGTGAGGAATCTTGGGGGAGGAGCACACTTATGTAGGGGAAAATCAAATGCTTGATTTTTATTTTAATGTGCCATTTAGGCGTTCAAAGGAGAATATTGAGTAGGCAGG
Organism: Physeter macrocephalus; assembly: GCF_002837175.3. Taxonomy (NCBI): domain Eukaryota; kingdom Metazoa; phylum Chordata; class Mammalia; order Artiodactyla; family Physeteridae; genus Physeter; species Physeter macrocephalus. Next base: position 16,423,854 of record NC_041214.2, read on the forward strand.
TGGATATATGAGTTGGAATTCAGCTGAATGCATTAGCCCAAAGTCTTAGAAGTGGTTTGATGTGTAGAGTATCATCTACATTGTTTCTTCCTTAGTGCTTTGAGAGGGTTGGGGTTGATGATGAAAAAAGTTCTATTAAGGTCTAAATTTTAATACGAATGATATCATGGTCACGATGCCAATGGTATACTGGAAGAATTTTTTTTTAGTTTGAAAAAATACTGTAGTGTACCCATTGCCTTTAGGAGGAAGGGAAACTCATTTCCACCGCTGCTGAGAGTGTGGGGTGATTAGAGCTCATAGTTGCATTATACTTGGGGAATTGCCCTTCCTTTGAAGGACATCCCTTGCACACCCCTTCCCCTATGTGTGTTACATCCAATGACATGTCAGTGTACGAAGGATAATAAGGCCTAGAACCCTGGCCTCAATTTGAGAACACTCTTGCGCAAATGTATCACAGTTCAACCTCTCCTTTTGCTCAATTCTCTTCCCTTACTCTTCAGAAGTATTCCCAGAAGCAGTCCCGAACCTCTGACACCCAAATCTCCATCTCAGAATCTATTTTTCAGGGAGCACAACTTAAGCCACAAATGTCTCACAAAAGTGAATATTCATAAATAAAGTGTTTTAAGTTAAAATAAGGTAATAGAACTACTCTGGTACAATTGAATTTGATATTATTTACATTATTTATTAAAACTACCCAAAAATACTGGTGAAAAAAGAGCATTCAACTAAACTATGTCTTATTTAGAAATATTTCAATGAATATAGATTCATCCATGCAGAATCAGAGCTCTAATGGCAAATTTGAATTTCATTTGCAGTGTATTCATTTTGAAGTTCACTTTTAAGCTATAGACCAACACACGTAAAGGATATTTTAACACCAATTATATTTAACAAAAACAGAAAGAAATTTTGAACCAAATAACACTTCAATTACAAAAATACCTCAGAAAAACATAGTATGTTCATTATTTTTATAATTCAAATACTCCACAAAAGACACCAGGATCAAACTCTCAAAGCTTTTGTGCAGATTCTCGTCTGTCAATCAAATGTTCCGTTTCTGAACATGTTGTTTTTTGTCACTTCAAAAAGTTGACATTCCTATGATTAAGATTATCCCCCCATTTAAAAATCTCTCCCCCCTAACTTCCTGTGTTTTTCAGTATTACTTTTTTAAAAACACTAATAAATGGTCTTTTGATGGATTCATTTTGTTTACTTGACTGCTTATAAACACCAATAAGCTTTAAGAACTAGACAGAATTATTTCTTTTTAAAAAAATTTTAAGCAGCAAAGCCAGTTTAACATTTAAACTTGAGTGAATTTCCTTAACTTTTATTATATATTTACTAATATTGATTAAAACATTTTTTTTGAAATACACCAAGAAAAGCATGACCAAAAAAAATAAGAGATACACTAAAAGATGCAGTACTTAATTGCTTTTCATGAACAGTTCCTCTGAATACAGAGACATCTATTTAACAGCTGCCTGGAAATTGCTGACCCTTATCTATTCTGTTCCTTGAAAATTTCAATCTTCAAATTCTCTCTTTTTGTTGATAAAGTAAAATTGTCTTAAAAGAGAGCATGGGCAATGTTATTTAGATGATTTTAAAGTGAAATAGAAATTTCATATGTTTCATAAAGAAAATGAAAGATTGTTTTTCTAGTCTTAGTGACTGAAGTGATTTTCAGTATTTTGGAGATAAATGTCAAGTCGGAACTGACTAAAAGTCCATTGTAGAATGTTTTTTCCCTTGTAACAAATTTGAACAGGAGATTATAATATGGATTAAAAACAGTTTAATGGATCTATAATACATCTTTTAACTGTTTTTACAAGTGATTACTTACGGCACAAGCTAGATTTTTTTGTTTGTTTTCTTGACTCAAATTGTAAAATAGGAAATCTTTATCAGTTTCTTTTCTTTTAAAAACATATTTATTTTTCTTTCTTTATTTGGTTGTGCTGGGTCTTAGTTGCAGCTCACCGGATCCTTAGTTGTGGCGTGCAAACTCTTAGTTGCGGCATGCATGTGGGATCTAGTTCCCTGACCAGGGATCGAACCCGGGCCCCCTGCATTGGGAGCTCAGAGTCTCAACCACTGCACCACCAGGGAAGTCACTATCAGTTTCTTTAATCTATACAGTGGCCTACAATGGCTCTATATGCCCTCTTAGAAACCAGTTAGCAAGTAGGAGCTGAATTAGATTTTTGCTGTGTGGTTCCAAAAGAGAGAACAGAGAGCCATATGTGAACATGACAGATGGGCTTATTTCAGCATAGTGGTGGGAAGAACCTTTAAACAATTACAGTTGTGCAAAATTCAAATGAGCAGTGAGTTACCAGCCCTTGCTATGCTTAGATATCATTCACAGGTCAGAAACGTGGTAGAGGGGACTATAGCACTAGACAGTAAAAGGTGATATCTCATTCCAATCTGGGATTCTCTGATTTAAATTGATGACTTGTTTGAATATATCCTCACCTCCAAATCAGGAATATTCTAAATTTGTATTAAAAAATGTTCATGTTAAATCAGCCAAGCTAATTTGTCCAATTTTATTCCTCCCAGTACTACAAAATTTGCTCACAGCTGGAGTCTACTGGCAGGTTTTAACTGTATTTGAACTTGCTATCACTGAGGTTGCCATGAGAGGATTAACCTTTGAGTCACTCTGAGGATGAGGCTCTGCCAGGCTCTCTGCACAGTGACCTTCCTTGTTGCTCCATGGAGGGAGACCGCTGCAGTCCTAGTCAAAATATTTCTAGTTAGGCCATCTGTGGTAGGCAGAATAAGGGATCCCAAAGATCCCCAGGCTCTAATCTGTGGAACCTATGGATATGTTACCTTACATGGCAAAAAGAGACTTTTGCAGATGTGATGTTAACAGCCCTGCGGTGGGGAGATTATCCGGGTGGACCCGATCTAATCACATGTGCCCTAAGAGCTGAGAACATTTCTCAACTGCTGTCAGAGATGAGAGGTCAAAAGAAAAGTTGGAGAGATGCAATATCATCGTCTTTGAAGATGGTGGAAGGGGGCCTTGAGCCAAGGAATATGGGCACCTCTAGAAGCTGGAAAAGATGTGGAAATGAGTTCTCCTCTAGAGAAAGCAAAGAAAGCAGCCCGACTAACATTTTTATTTTAGCTCGGTGAGACCTGTGTCAGATTTCTGATTTCTAGAACTGTATGATATATAATTTTGTGGTTTCAAACCACTACATTTGGGGCAGTTTGCTATGGAGGCAATAGGAAACTAATACAGCATCCACGAAGCCGTGTGACTCTACATCTGCCAAGAGGCTGCTAGAAAGGCTGCCGGTGTGCACGAACTTCAGGCTCTAGAGTAGCCTCTCTTGCAGAAAACGTGCAGTAAGAGCCCTTCACTGTCCTTCTGTTGTGTAGATCTGAGTGTTTGAAAACAAACAAAAGTCATATATAATGAGAATATTTGTAATAGATTTTGGAATATTTATTCTGAGATACAGTAAGATCTGATCTGAGATACAGTGTGTTTTGAATCATGGACTTAAAAAAATATGATCTTCGGCATTGTTTTGGTTTAGTATATATAGTATTGTTATTACATTTCAATTATTTTAAAGCTTTCAATCCATCAAGGCCCAGAACAAATATTAGTAATCTGTTGCTGAGAAACCAGATGTGACCGTCAGTGGCATGCGAATCTGTTTCAGCCAAAAGGGCCTTAGGAGCATTTACAAACTAAAATAAATATACTTCTGTTGCCTTCTCACTCTCTCTTCTGTATCCTTCTTTGCCTCTGAGCGACCTCACAGCTCAACACAGGGTCTGCCATTGCATAAAGTCAACACCACTCTAAAATCATTCCGTTCTTCACTTGCTTGCTTTCTTTCCCTAAGATCAAAATGGTTATTACCAAAAAGTGCTTATCTTTAGCAGGTAGGAGACCATGGGATTAAAGTAATTCACTCTGAGGGTAAAAGCCTTAACCTGTGCCGTGTAAGGTTTGATGAACTAAGTACAACTAATCAGTGGACTAAGTGGGGAAATATTTTCGAGGCAGAGTGCTTTGAAAGGGATGTGTTTATTGCAGGCCTTTAGCTCCCCTATGCGATCTTCAAACACGCAGTGAATATCTGCTGAGGTTCTCAATATGGCACCAGAATTTAAGTTCAAAGACCCTGGAGGCAGACAAAGCTGATTGAGTTCAGGCTGTGCCATTTGGTAGCTGTGACCGAGCTTCTATGTTCTCATCTGTGAAATAAAGATAATAACATTGACTAACTCTTAGGTTGACTGTGAGGTCTAAGGGAAATCACACATGTCAACTGCTCAGTGTGGTACCTAGTGTGGAGTTAAGGACCCAGTATACCTTATCTGTCAGTTATTATCTAGGGCAGGCTCTGGATAAAGCATTTTGTGAAGACACAGGAAAACAGAAAAGGTCCATACAGCCCTAGACCCCATGGAGCTCTGCCCCCAACTTCCAAACTTTCCCTGTCTATGAACAGACACCACAAAAGCAACAGGTCACTTTAAAAAGTAAATTCCTAAATTACATATACACACTACTATATATAAAATAGGTAAACAACAAGGACCTACGGTATAGCACAGGGAACTCTGCTCAATATCTTGTAATAACCTATAATGCAAAAGAATCTGAAAAGGGTATATACATATTCCTTAAATATATTCAGTTATATATATAACTGAATCACTTTGCTGAACACTTGAAAATAATACAACATTGTAAATTAACTATACATCAATAATTTTTTTAAAAAGTAGTTAACTCGTACATGCCTGGAATTTCCAAACAAATTTTTGGCACACAACAGGAGTAAAACCCATTACCTGAATCCTTGTGTATACATGGCATTTACTTATTTCCTTAGAATTCTCACAGTTCAGTGAGGGAGAAATACAAAGGAGAAAATGTGTAAGCCAGTCATGGAGGTTTTTTTTTCCTTTAATTATAACACACTGAAGAAATAAATGGAGGTATTTTAGGAAAGATTATCTTTAAAAAACATTTCACGGTGGTTCAAAAAAGGAGTATAAATCTTGGAATAAGTCTCCACATCTTCCCCAGGAATTCTGACTTTGTTGAGGATGCATTGTTGCTGCTATAAAAGAGAGATGGGACTGGGTGAAGGCGAGAACATCTAGAAAGATTTGATGAAAGTTGTTTGGCGCCAATAACTATTAACGGCTCCATTCTGAGGACTTAAACAAACAAAACCAAAACAAACCCCCCTCAATTTTAATTTTAGAATTAATAAAAAGATAGACTATAATCTGAACTGTGAAATAAAGTACAATAATCCCCAAATGGTCCTCTTAGTATTTCAGAAAAGAAGGCTCGAGATGTTTTTCAAAAGTTAAATTTCAGGAAAAGCCTTATTGTAATAAAAGCAGGTTTCCTCCTTAAGAGATGCCTTTCAGAATTGATTACCTTCCTTCATAGGCTGCAACAATAGATATGATTGACAAGCATGCCAAGGCTTCATTCTTCTAGCTGATTATCAACTGTTCCTTCCGGGAGCTGATTTCAATGAGTTGTTATATTTTGAGGTGCTGTCATAGACTCATTGGAAGGAGCTAGAAATGTTAGCTCCTTGTGTCTGCAATTCCAGCAGGGATTCTATGTCTGAATATTATGTCCAACTTAATAATATGATTTTTAGAAATTTTTGGAACTGTATGGAGAAGTGGAGTAGAGTTACCTCAAATCTTTATAAGAAAGCTTGAACATCAGAACAGTGCTTTCTATATTCAGTCTTACTTAACTTCTTGTGATTCTGAATAGACATTTACTATTGCAAACAATGAACTGAGTATTAGACTAGCACGTGCAATTCAAATGTAATACAATTATTTATATTGTTAATACTTCTTTGAGCAGAAATTGAGTAAATACCCCTCGTAGTGTGAAAGGATAAATTTGACTCAGAACACGTATATTCTGCTGAAGGGAAAGTGTGAACATTTATAAATCTAAAGTTAATCAATCCTTCGTAGGACAAATAATTCTAAATATCATAAACTAGCGTGATTAAGCACAGAAAGGTGTTATCTTTCTAGGAGTAACACTTGTAAATTACTTAACATGGTGTCTGGCACATGGCAGACACTCAATAAATCTTAACTATAATCATCATTTAGAAGTAGTAGTTGATTGTGCATTACAAAGACCTAAAAATAAGTGGCTTAAAAATACATTAAATTTTCTCTCATGTACAATGGAGTCGAGAGGTGGGCTGTTCAAGGCTGGCATATTGACTTCTTCATATTATCAGTATCTTAGAATACTTCTATTTTCTGCTTTGCTATTCTTAGCAGAAGCTCACATCCTCAGAACTACCTCATGCTCACAATATGACTGCCATGATCCTACCTACCATAAACAGGGAGAAGAAGGAAAAAAGCTGGTTGTGCAAAATGGTGAAGGCCAGCTGAATCCATGCCATTTCTTCCAGAGTCCCAATCAATAACTGTTGCTCAAACATCACTGGCCTAAATGCAGTCACATGCTTTCCCTTTTCTTTAAGGAGAGATGGGAAGTATATTTTAACTGGAGGCATTGCCAAACCTAACAAAATTAAGATTCTGTTCTTAAGAAAAAAGGGGAATATTGGATTTGGATAGACAACCAGCAGTCTTTCTCACTGTTATTATTATGACTATAACTATTGGGAGGTCCAAGAATAAATGTGTCCTTTTTCAGTAGTTTGCTTCTCTGTGTGACTATAATACTTCCCTTTTAGTCATGTATTAGAGTCAACTTGCAAGGGCCAACTGATAAATTTTCAAGAATTTTGCAAGCTGGTAATTAAACAGCCATTATTAAAAATTAAATAATATAAACAGAATTAAATTAATTTTCTTAGAAACAAGGATAATAAATACTTAAAACAGATAAATTTCTAATTATTTTACTGTAATTTACTATCATCCATGCCCTTGAGGTTATGTACATCCATTGTATCTATGGTGATAACTGTTGTTCTGAGACCCATTTTCTAACGTAGGGGTGTGTGGTTTCCCACACCACCACCAACTCTCCGACACTAGTATGGTGTCCTACAATTCAACACAATTCTGACGCTATCTACCTTGAGACGGCATCAGATTACACAAGTTAAGGCTCAGTCCTACAAGACAGCCCCTTTCCAGCCCCCCACTTCATATGCCAGCCACAACCCAGGTTACTACCTGTGATTCTGACCAACTGGTTATAAATCAGATGTTCCCACAACCCCCTCCTTGGGTTTGATTAATTTGCTAGAGAGGCTCACAAAACTCAAATAAACATTTTACTTACTAGATTACCAGGTTATTATAACAGGATCTCATTTAGAACAGCCAAGATGGAAGAGATGCATATGGCAAGGGATGGGGATAAATAAGACTTGGAACTTCTATGCCCTTTCCTAGGGCACCACCCTCCTTGAATCGCCACATGTTCACTAAGCCAGAAACTCTCTGAACCCAGTCCTTTTGGGGTTTTGTGGAAGCTTCATTATATAGTCCTAACTGATTAAATCATTGGCCATTTGTGATTTATTCAACCTCTAGGTCCTCTCTCCCCCAAGAAGTGGCGGGGGTGGGGTGGCTGGTGAGAAGTGAGGGGATGGATCTGAAAGTTTCAACCCTCTAATCACAGGGTTGGTTCTTCTGGCAACCAGCCCTCATCCTTACTGGAGGTCCAAAAGTCACTTCATTAACATGACAAGAGACACCTTTATGGTTCTCAGCCATTATGAAATTCCAAGGGTTTTAGGAGCTCTGTGCCAGAAGCTGAAGAAGACCAAATGTGTATTTTTTATTATAAATCACAATATCACAGGTAAAAATAATATATAATGGATGCCTATATAATGGTGAGCTACTGTGCCTCTCTTCCCAGTTCTGTATTTCATGATGTTACATTGGTAGCTTAAAACTCATCATGGAGGAAATATATAAACGATGGAAGTTGACATATACTAAAATGTGGGTCCTGGAGAGTATGTTATAAACATTTACCAGTGCACTTCTCCCTCATATTAACACAATCTTTTTAATAGTTTGCTATATTAATGCTGGCCAGTCTAGAGATCATGGTAGGGACAAATTCAGTATGTTTCACTAACATTATAATAACAACCAGGAAGTTAATCAGTGAACACATTAGAAGAGGGAAGGAATTGTTCTTCCTCTATTCATGTTTTGCAACAACTCTCATGGGACCACCAGCAACACTAGCCAGATATTTCAGCTCTGAGCTAGAGAAATAAATTTTTTTGTGTGACTAATCTCTTCGAGAGATAGGCAAGGAAAGAGACTGCTACATGTTTTATCCAAGGACTCATAAGTTTGTTATGTCCCTTTGAGCTTGTCTTACTCATCAAAAAAGGAAAAGGTACTTAAAAAAAATTCTGCCTCACTGGCTGTCACTCTTTGGATGGTAAGAAAATGAGATATTTGGGGGGGGACTAAGAATGCAATATTAAGCAGAAAATCAAGACAATGTAGTGGGAATCAATTAAAAGGGTGATTTATAACTCTTTTTCTGTATCAAATATTTAAGTGAGCTTATTAAATTAAAGCTAATTATATATTTTTTTACCTTGACTGCTTTTTCGCTTGCTACCTACGATTGTGTGTAAACCTCTTGCCCCACCTTCTGGAGTTTGAGATGATGCTGGAGAGATCCATAGGAGAAGGGAGTTTGACAACATTCTCCATTGGCAAATCCGTAGGGAAGCAATCACTTGTCATTCCTGAAAGGAGTGTGAATTAGTGAGGCCTTTAGACAATTTGACAACATTTATCAAAATTGCAAATGCATATAGCTTTTGACCCAGCAATTTGACTTTTGTGATATAGTCTATAGATTTACTTGTATATATATGCTCAATGCTACAGGTTCATATCTATTCATAGTAACATTTTTGCATAATAGCAAATGGTTAGAATCAACTAAAAAGTCCATCAATAGGGAATGACTAAATAAATTATGGCTTACTTTTATGGTGGAGAACTATGTACCTGTTAAAAACAAATCCTAGGAATTACATAGTGGGGAAAATATGTCAGAAGAGTAGGTATAATACACATTTTGTATAAAATGAGAAAAAATAAAAATCTATATTTCTATCTTATTGAATATGCATAACTCTGGAAAGATCTACAGAATCTAAGAGTAGAGATTTCTATGTGGAAGGCAAGGAGGTTCTGGCTAGATAAGGGACTGGGTTGGAAAGAAAGAAACTTTTTATTTTTGCTTGTTATCTTTTATAGTTTTTGGATATTTTTTGAGCCATATGAATATAACTATTTAAACATTTATGTAAAATCTTAAACCCATATATATGGCTAGCAATGCTAAGTAGGAAAATATTTGCCCACCAATAACAGAGATATTATTTGGTCTGATTTGATAACTGGAGCTCGAGCTGTGAGTTGAAAGGACCACGAGTAGAGATGTGCCGATTTAAGGCAGGGGTCCCCAACCCCCGGGCTGTGGACCGATGCCGGTCTGTGGCCTGTTAGGAACTGGCCGCCCAGCAGAAGGTGAGCGACCGGCCAGCGAGCGAAGCTTCAACCTGCAGCTCCCCATCGCTCCCCAGCGCTCCCATTACCGCCTGAACCATCCCCCCTCCCCATCCGTGGAAAAATTGTCTTCCACGAAATTGGTCCCTGGTGCCAAAAAGGTTGGGGACCGTTGATTTAAGGGACTGGACAGAGGACAGTGAGGCACTGAGGGACTAACACCCCTGCTGCCGGGTCCCATTGGAAGGGTAAAGGGGGTGGAGCTATCCTGGAGGCAAGGCAAGGGCAAGAGCTCTAACTGTAGAAAGCAGCCCATGCCAGAAACAGTGCGGCAATAAGGAGCAAAAAGAAGCTATATCCCAATCTTACTTTCCTCCCACCCTTAATCTTCTGCTAGTGCCAGACAGAAACCAGAGAACAAGGAAGCCTGGGGCACACTCTCTATAGTGGTCATCTTCCTCGGGACAAAGGATGGCCGAAAAGGGTGGAGAGTAAATCCAGGCAACAAATGAAAACTAACCAGAACAGGATATTAGGAGGACAATTTGCAACTGGGATGTGTGTGTAAATCCATCCATGTGTGTGTTCTGTGAGTTAAGATGGCCCCCGATATCGGCTCTTGTGGTGTTAACTTCTTCCCAGCAGGCTAGGGTCATTAGCTCAAATTTTGCCAGCACCAGACTCAAGTTTTTACACATCCAATTGCTTTAAACATAGCCCAGGTAAGGATATTTATAGCCATTTCGAGACTGGTTGCCTTCTAAACCCTGTGGGACTGCACTGATTTATCTGCCAGTTATAGATAAGACAAACCCCTGGGGCTATAGAAGAACAAAAACCTTGTTGCCCCTTGGAAGTCTCTGACCCAGAGGCTACCCACTTTGAGGCTGAGTGACATCACGGAGACATGTAAGCCTCTCTCTGATTCCCTTTTCCCCAGGGGCTCCCTTGCCCTCTTCCCTTCTTTTTTTTTCAGTCAAAAATCTACTTTTATTTTTTTTTTTAATTAATTTTTTATTGGAGTATAGTTGATTTACAATGTTGTGTTAGTTTCTGCTGTACAGCAAAGCGAATCAGTTATACATACACATTTATCCACTTTTTCTTAGATTCTTTTCCCATATAGGTCATTATAGAGTATTGAGTAGAGTTCCCTGTACTATACAGTGGGTCCTTGTTGGTTACCTTTTTTTTTTAAACATCTTTATTGGAGTATAATTGCTTTAAAATGGTGTGTTAGTTTCTGCTTTATAACAAAGTGAATCATCTATACATATATCCCCATATCTCCTCCCTCTTGCGTCTCCCTCCCACCCTGCCCATCCCACCCCTCTAGGTGGTCACAAAGCACCGAGCTGATCTCCCTGTGCTATGTAGCTGCTTCCCACTAGCTATCTGTTTTACATTTGGTAGTGTATATATGTCCATGCCACTCTCTCACTTTGTCCCAGCTTACCCTTCCCCTCCCCATGTCCTCAAGTCCATTCTCTACGTCTGCCTCTTTATTCCCGTCCTGCCCCTAGGTTCCTCAGAACCAATTTTTTTTTTTTTTAGATTCCGTATATATATGATAGCATACGGTATTTGTTTTTCTCTTTCTGACTTACTTCACTCTGTATGACAGACTCTAGGTCCATCCACCTCACTACAAATAACTCAGTTTCACTTCTTTTTATGGCTGAGTAATATTCCACTATATATGTGCCACATCTTCTTTATCCATTCATCTATCATTGGACACTTAGGTTGCTTCCATGTCCTGGCTATTGTAAATAGAGCTGCAATGAACATTGTGGTACATGACACTTTTTGAATTATGGTTTTCTCAGGGTATATGCGCAGTAGTGGAATTGCTGGGTTGTATGGTAGTTCTATTTTTAGTTATGTAAGGACCTCCATACTGTTCTCCATAGTGGCTGTATCAATTTATATTCCCACCAACAGTCCAAGAGGGTTCCCTTTTCTCCACACCCTCTCTAGCATTTATTGTTTGTAGATTTTTTGATGGTGGCCATTCTGATGGGAGTGAGGTGATACCTCATTGTAGTTTTGAT
>NC_041214.2:16435503-16561316 GCF_002837175.3 Physeter macrocephalus
ATTAATCCTTTGTCACTTGCTTCATTTGCAAATATTTTCTCCCATTCTGAGGGTTGTCTTTTTGTCTTGTTTATGGTTTCCTTTGCTGTGCAAAAGCTTTGAAGATTCATTAGGTCCCATTTGTTTAGTTTTGTTTTTATTTCCATTTCTCTAGGAGGTGGGTCAAAAAGGATCTTGCTGTGATTTATGTCATAGAGAGTTCTTCCTATGTTTTCCTCTAAGAGATTTATAGTGTCTGGCCTTATGTTTAGACCTTTAATCCATTCTGAGTTTATTTTTATGTATGGTGTTAGGGAGTGTTCTAATTTCATTCTTTTACAGGTAGCTATCCGGTTTTCCCAGCACCACTTATTGAAGAGGCTGTCTTTTCTCCATTGTATATTCTTTACTCCTTTATCAAAAATAAGGTGACCATATGTGCATGGGTTTATCTCTGGGATTTCTATCCTGTTCCATTGATCTATATTTCTGTTTTTGTGCCAGTACCATACTGTCTTGATTACTGTAGCTTGGTAGTATAGTCTGAAGTCTGGGAGCCTAATCCCTCTAGCTCCATTTTTCTTTCACAAGATTGCTTTGGCTATTCGGGGCCTTTTGTGTTTCCATACAAATTGTGAAATTTTTTGTTCTAGTTCTGTGAAAAATGCCATTGGTAGTTTGATAGGGATTGCATTGAATCTGTAGATTGCTTTGGGTAGTAGAGTCATTTTCACAATGTTGATTCTTCCAATCCAAGAACATGGTATATCTCTCCATCGATGTGTATCATCTTTAATTTCTTTCATCAGTGTCTTATAGTTTTCTGCATACAAGTCTTTTGTCTCCTTAGGTAGGTTTATTCCTAGATATTTTATTCTTTTTGTTGCAATGGTAAATGGGAGTGTTTTCTTAATTTCACTCTCAGATTTTTCATCATTAGTGTATAAGAATGCCAGAGATTTCTGTGCATTAATTTTGTATCCTGTTACTTTACCAAATTCATTGATTAGCTCTAGTAGTTTTCTGGTGGCATCTTTAGGATACTCTATGTATAGTATCATGTCATCTACAAACAGTGACAGTTTTACTTCTTCTTTTCCAAATTGGATTCCTTTTATTTCTTTTTTGTCTCTGATTGCTGTGGCTAAAACTTCCAAAACTATGTTGAATAATAATGGTGAGAGTGGGCAACCTTGTCTTGTTCCTGATCTTAGTGGAACTTTTCTCCTTAAAGGAGAAAATTTTAAATGACTATGTTTTATGACTCTGGAATGTACCCTTAGTCACAGCTAACCGTGTCATAGATGATGTCAGTGACTAACAGCATCATTTGGAGTGGATAAATTCATCCCCACTCCTAGAACAGCAAATCAAAAATCACATAATGTATATGCTAACTTAGTAGACTTTTGAACACATTTAGTACAACTCCAACTTAGTGCCATAGAGCTTGATTGACCTGTGCCAGATCTTATTGTTACAGTGGTTGGGCTAGAATATAAATTGCCTGACTCTACTTTCTGTGCTCTTTCCCTTACACATAATTGTTGTGAGGTATGAGCTTTAGCTTTGGACTTAGGTTAGAGCCTACATTTTCTAATTTACTAGCTATATGACTCAGCATAATTTATATAACCTCTAAGACTCAGTTTTCTCACTTCTCATGTGCAAAATGGGAATGATTGAATGAAATAATGTGTACAGTGAGCTTAGAATAGTACCTTGCATGCAGAACTGATATAATGTTATAAATGTTGGATACAATTATTAAGATCAACAACAATTACTTTAATAATAAAAAGAAAATATTATTATATATCACCTTTTCTGTTATTTTCCACAAATCAATGTATGATTTAGCATCAAAATTTTAAAAGAAAAATAAATACAGCAACCAAATATAGTAGAAAGCTTTTACCTCTTTTAACTATGAAATATTAAGTGCATAAAAAATAAGTCAATCATTTTTTCATCTCTTTTAAATTCTTGGAATATCAAACCTTTAATCAAGCCATTAATTTCAGAATACCTATAAAATATCATTCATTACTATGGGACACTGTCTAAAACTGCACTCAAAGGAAATTTTGTAGTTTTAAATATGAAGAATAGAAATAAAGTAACCTAGAAGAATTTAAAGAAACTAAAAAAAGAAAAAAATGCCAAATTCCACAAAACAAAAAAGGAAGGAAATTATAAAAATACAGACAGAAATTAACTATAAAAATGAAAGAGACTTGAAGTAGTAACTAAATTGTATAACTGTTTAACTGAAAACTTATAACTTTAGCCTCATCAAAGAAGAGGAGAAAAAGAACAAAAATATTAAAATAAGAAATAAAGATGAGGAAAGAATCACAGGTACAGAGAAAATTAAAATAATCAAAATTTACTACTTGATCAAACTCTATGAAAACCTATTTTAAAATGTGGATGAGGGCTTCCCTGGTGGCGCAGTGGTTGGGAGTCCACCTGCCGATGCAGGGAACACAGGTTCGTGCCCTGGTCCGGGAGGATACCACATGTCGCGGAGCGGCTGGGCCCCGTGAGCCATGGCCGCTGGGCCTGCATGTCCGGAGCCTGTGCTCCGAAACGGGAGAGGCCACAGCAGTGAGAGGCCCGCATACCACAAAAAAAAAAAAAAAAAAAAAAAAAAGTGGATGAAATGACTAATTTTCTAGGAAGATGCGTATTAGGAAAACTGACCTCCATAGTGGAAAGTTTTTGTTTTTAATCCAATAACCACAGAAGACAATTGTCAAAGAAGAACCTCCTTAAAAAAATTTGGTAAGTGGTGTGAGTTTGTGTCTGCTACCTAGAAAACTTTATCTCTCCCTTTCATCCCCACCACCAGATAAAAAGAATTGGATGATAAGGAATTTTGAAAGATAGGCTTGTATTCTGCTTATCTTCAGCCTGATACTGATAAACTATCAAATAGGCAATCCATCCTTTAAAAAATTCTAGCATTCTTGTATTTCGTATTAAGTCAAAGTACAATACTCATTTATAATGTTGGATGATTTAGGTCATATCTACAAATTTTTGTATGAGAGACAATCTATTTTTTTGTTTTTGAATCTAACTTCAGAAATATGGTATCCCCCATATAACATATGGCATCTCCCAAATTGAAGTGTTATATAGAAAAAGAGCTAATAGAAAACAAACTTTAAAAAATTTTTCCAACAAGTTACTTTGAAAGACATCATTTACTTTATGAGACATAGAGTAGTATTTCTAAATAAGTATCCTTAACTCTTTAATAAATTGTTTATAGATTCACACACAATGTAATTGTGTAAGTATAAAATTCCCACATATTAATCTCAATGTCTGTTACAAATAAATTCAGGTGAGCAAGTGTTAAAACATTTGGTTCATCAAGTTTACATTAATTAGATTAATAGAAAAAGGTTGTGTATTTCATAAATAAAAGGAAAATATATTATGGTATTGACTTCCTGATAACAGAACACCAAGCAACTGGTTTCTCAATCAAGGGTAAAAAGTGATTTAAGATTTAACTCTCAATTGTACTGTCACAGGTATTTCTTTTGTAATGTAATAGTACTTTAACAAATTTAATTATAAATAATTTGATTAATTCAGTTGGAAAAATAGAAAAGCAAATTATTTGACATTCTCTTATCTTTCCTTTTCTATCTCATCTTCATGCTGTCACCTTCAAAAGATGTTTTTCCTTGAATCACTTACTTCTGCCCTCTTGTGCTGTAGCCTTACCAAGTCTCTGAATCCAATGATCAATGTTAATGCTAAATATAACGTTTCATCATCCCATGACTTTTGATGGCAATAATGAGTAGGGGAGACTGTTTTATTCACTTCTCTATGGCATATGGTCCTAATGCAAAAAATATTCAGTAAGCAACTGAATGAAAATATAATGGATGCAGTAAGCACACTAGACTTTTTAGTAAGATATTACTTTTTCCACATATATGACATAAAAATAAAGATAACAAAAACTATTCTTGATAGCTTGTAAGGAGCCCATTTGTGACTGAATTTTTCCTACATTTTGTTCATCTTGTTATTTTCCATTTCTTGCTAACACTTGACATTTTCTTGATATGTTGCTTATTTTGTTGACTTTGCCATTCAGCAGAGCAAATACAGCTCAGCATCTACCTTTTGAATTGGGCAAAGAATAAAAATACTCTGGGCCAAAACAGACAGTGGTAGCTTTTTCTTTCATTTAGGAACAATGCAACCTCATATAAAAATCCTGAAGAGGAATTGGAAATTAGGATTGAGTGATAGCAGAGATACTAAAAAAGGGAAAACACTGACAGCAAACCGAGGAAATAAAAATGACACTCTGGTTGGAAAATTAGAGAACATTACAAAATTCACCTTGAGAGTAAATGTGCCTATTGACCATTTGGGTATTGAAATTGAAAACAAGATGTAGAAAGCACAGAGACAAATTGATAAAATGTTTCATTCAACTCCTGAGAACATCTCAGTGGACAAGTGACTTCTCTTCTGGGAAAATGGAGACAGGAGGAAATCTTAGTTTAAACAATCACTATGCTCATAACTTAGTAGAGATCTTCTTTACTTGTTTAACCATAGGGAAAAAAGAACTTTATTGACTGAAGTTATTGTATATCTCATTCCATTGCTTAAGTTTCAAAAGAGAAAGCAATGATACACAGCAGTCAAGCTACTTGCCCAAGTAAAGTGGAACTAGAACCCATGTCTACTGACTTCTAGTGTGACGGCCTTTCCAAGTATTATTAGAATCCTTTGAGAAGGATTATTTAGACTTCCAGCTTCAGTACCATTTTGACCTGAATAATACTGGAAACATAGCAAAACAAAATCTGTGGAAGCTAGCTGAAAGAGAGAACAGATAGCTTCACATGTTTCTATTACAAAAGAAGGAAGGGTCTAAAACCGAGTATCGTGTTCACATTAGAAAGATAGGGAAAAAAAGAGGCTCAGAGAGCCCAGCACCAGGTTCAGTTGCCAAGGGACAACTCCAAAGAGGACTGCAGAGCCACAGCTGGACCGTGCGCGCCCCGGACTGTGCTCCTTCGCTCCTTGAGAAGAAACGGAGAGAGAGAGAGACTAAGAGAAAAAGAGAGAAGAAGAGAGACAGAGAGAGACAGAGAGGAGGAAAGCTGAGAAAGGACCTGTGACATTTTCTCAATCAGCGGTTCCAGAAAGGGTCGCCTGATGATGAGCTCCAGCAGACCATAAGGGATAACTTTTACCACCATGCTGTGCCTTCGGTGTGGCTGACAGGGTCTTGGTGGTTCAGCCTGGTGTCAGGCCTGAGCCTCTTAGGTGGGAGAGCCAAGTTCAGGACATTGGACCACCAGAGACCTCCCGGCCCCACGTAATATCAGATGGCGAAAACTCTCCCAGAAATCTCCATCTCAACACTAAGACCCAGCTCCACCCAACGACCAGCAAGCTCCAGTGCTGGACACCCCATACCAAACAACTAGCAAGACAGGAACACAATCCCACCCATTAGCAGAGAGGCTGCCTAAAATCGTAATAAGTTCACAGATACCCCAAAACACACCACCGGACGTGGCCCAGCCCACCAGAAAGACAAGATCCAGCCTCATTCACCAGAACACAGGCCCCAGTCCCCTCCACCAGGAAGCCTACTCAATTTATTTGCTATTGCTAAGTTTCAGAGTTCCAGGTAGTTGTTGTTTGTTTTTGGTATTTTGTCCAGAGTGTTTGCTTGTAACCAGTGAGAAAGATAACCTGTAGTGTGCTTACTCCATTTTGATAACCACCAGAAATCTATGGGTGATTTTGTTTATCATGTGTCCCTTTTCCAAGTTTTCTATGATAATCACAGCATTACTTATATAATTAGAAATGACTATAAATAATAAAAATAGCCTAGGCTTTAAATTTTCTAAAATTGCTTAGCAAAAAAAAAAGTTTTTTATAGAATTTCAGTCCAGCATAATTAAAAGAAATGGAATCCAGTCACTCACTTGTATGTTTTTGTTGTTTATATGTATTCTCCTTTTTATTAGAATATGTGCTTGTTGCCAGAAGCTGTTTCTTACTCATCTTTGCTTCTTTCCACCATGTTTAGCACTGCATATGACCCATAGTAAATGCTAAATTGTGCTGGATTTCGTTCTTTTACATGTCGTTACCATCAGCTCAGAGTATCCCCTGTAACTAGAAAGGAACTCTGTGAAACAAAGCTCTTTCTGGCTATCTGCTAAAATACTTGCCTATGTACTTTTTTCTACATTCTTTCATCCAGACCCTCACTATTTAATTCAAAACCTATAGTGAGTTAAAAAGAGAGGAACAAATTTGAAAACAAAAGACTCCAAATGTTTAGTAATAATGATAGCTTTAAAAAGAAAAATTGATTCTGTCAAAGAGATGGCAAATGTACCTTAAAAAAATTATTTTTGGCAAGAAAATAGCAGTACTCATATTGCTACAGTCTCTTCTAAAGAACCTTCCCAAAGACAAGAGATTATGTCTAGACTTTGAGAAAACAAACTGTCAGTGTCCATAGACATATGAAATTAAAGTTATCAATCATTTGGGGTAAATTTTGGCATATTGAACAGATGATACCATGATACCTATTTATAATTCATCCTATATCAAATATTTGACTCATTTTGAGAAAGTATTTATTTGATTAAAAATAATTCTAAAATAATAAGCAAAAATGTCCAAAAGGATGAATTTTGTTACTTGGTTCTTGTTTTATCTTGATTTTATTCATATAAAAAACACAGTAATGAATAAATCATGTTCTGAGCTCAGATAATTGAATTAGTCATAAGAGCTGCCAATATTATTTAGGACAGAACAGTTACCATCTTACTACTGTCACTAACACTGTTTTAATGAAATCAGTTTTTTTCAATATTATACAATCAATATTGAAATTAAAAATAAGTTTTTTTTTTTTGTTTTTTTTTTTGTTTTTTTTGTGGCATGCGGGCCTTCCTCTGTTGTGGCCTCTCCCGTTGCGGAGCACAGGCTCCGGACGCGCAGGCTCAGCGGCCATGGCTCACGGGCCCAGCCGCTCCGCGGCACGTGGGATCCTCCCATACCGGGGCGCGAACCCGGTTCCCCTGCATCGGCAGGTGGACGCGCAACCACTGCGCCACCAGGGAAGCCCTAAAAATAAGTTTTAAAAAGAGAATAATAATCCCAAATTCCATCACCCTAACCCAACTATGAGCATTATGATTTTTTTTTTTTTTTTTTTTAAACATCTTTATTGGAGTATAACTGTTTTACAATAGTGTGTTAGTTTCTCCTTTACAACAAAGTGAATCAGTTATATGAGCATTGTGATTTTTCTTGCAATCATTTTTTTCCTGGGCATCTGTTTTTCATTTAGCTTTAATTAGTCAACACACAAAATTTATTTCACACGTTCCTTTTTTTCCTAAGCCTTACCACAATGCCACATTGTCTTCATAACCTTAATTTTAATTGATACTTAATATGCCAAGAAGAGATAACACCATGATTGTTGCAAACAATGCTTTTTTGTTGGGTAATTTATTCCCAGTTTTTCTCAATTAAATAATACTATAATAAAAATTTGTACCTATGTTGAGCTCCTACTTTTTCATAATTTCCTTAGTGGGAATTCCCAGAAGTAGAATTGATGTTTAAAACTTAACATTATTTTATATATATTTTTTTAAATTTATTTACTTATTTATGTTTTAGTTTTGTCTGCATTGGGTCTTCGTTGCTGCGCACGGGCTTTCTCTAGTTGCGGCGAGCGGGGGCTACTCTTTGTTGCGGTGCGCAGGGTTCACATTGCGGTGGCTTCTCTTGTTGCGGAGCATGGGCTCTAGGCGTGAGGGCTCAGTAGTTGTGGCTCGTGGGCTCTAGAGTGCAGGCTCAGTAGTTGTGGTGCATGGGCTTAGTTGCTCTGCGGCATGTGGTATCTTCCCGGACCAGGGCTCGAACCCGTGTCCCCTGCATTGGCAGGCAGATTCTTAACCACTGCGCCACCAGGGAAGTCCTTTTTTTTTTTACATTTTTTGAAAAATATTAATTACTATTCCAAAATATTTCCTTTATAAGAAATATATAAAGTTACTTTCTTTTTACTTTTACTTTTAAAATCATTGAGTATTATCTTTTTGAGGACGATTGATTTAGTAAATAATAAATGGCACCCAGTGTTATTGCATTGTACATTTCTTTGATTACTAATTAGGTTTAAATGTTTTTCATTCTTTTTTTATATTATCTTTTGAAAATTGTCTTTTTTATATTCTTTGTCCTTAGGAATGAGCTCTTTATAGGTTTCTCTAATGCTTAAGCAACGAAGAAATATTTGTAATCATTTTTGAATAATCAGGTGATCAACTTTTTAAAGCCCTTGTAATCTTCTGTTCAGCAATCCTACTTTTTTTGCTCATAGAAACTAGCTTTTTACTTCTAGTTGCTGAACATAAGTTGAGCACATAGTAGAGATGACAGTTTACACTCACTACCTCATTTAATTCTTTTTGTCAGTCCTGTGAAGTAGGAACCATTATTATTACCAGGTTAGAGGTGACTGGAGAGAACAGTAAATTGCAAAGGTCAGACAGCTTGTTAGTGCTGAAGCCCAAACTAGAGCCCGCACTCCACATGCTTTAACCACTGCAAGCCACCAAATACAGGAAGTGTTTATAAAAACAACTTGTGGGCTTCCCTGGTGGTGCAGTGGTTGAGAATCCGCCTGCCAATGCAGGGGACACGGGTTCGAGCCCCGGTCTGGGAAGATCCCACATGCCGCGGAGCGGCTGGGCCCGTGAGCCATGGCCGCTGGGCCTGCGCATCCGGAGCCTGTGCTCCGCAACGGGAGAGGCCACAGCAGTGAGAGGCCCGCGTACCGCAAAAAAACAACAACAACTTGTCACATGGGAGCTGTCAGAGAATGACCTGATTCATACTGTCATATTTCTGACCTTTAGCTTTAGTCTTGTGACCAAAAAGCACCCCCAAAATGGTATAAAGTTTAGCTTTCAACATGACTGAAGAGCGGGAATTATAGAGCTATTTTCATCTTCATCCGTGTGAAATGACACAACGCACTGTGATGGAGTGAGAGCTGGGCCTTCCATTAATCCTCAGTCTCCCACTTATCCCCTGAGTGACCGTAGGAAGTTAGTTAAGCTTCCAGAGTCACGATGTCCTCATCTCTAGAAACTATCTTCATACAGCTTTCCTTGGATTCAGTGGGACTGTATATGTAATGGACCAGACAGAGTGCTTGGTACATAATAGATGCTCAATAGATGTTATTTTCGTGTTTGGTTTCCAAGATTTGATTTGGATGTGTAGGGTGTCAAACGCCTCCAAATGATTTGCTCCAGGCTCTGTCACTCCTGAGAGTTACTAACTAAGCTATTTAATTCTTGCCAAGACTTTAATTGGAAGAAAATAATCCATTTTAGAACTTCTAACAAGTACTTATACATTGGACACTTTCCAGTGTAGACTAAATTACTCTTAGCACATCTCTGGACAATTCCATGTCCTCCAAAATCTCTGTATCTTGACTATATTCACAGTGTAAATTCCTGAAACGGGCTTAAATAACTGATTGAGGAAAAGAAGAAAGAATGTCATACCATTACCAAGATTGGAATCAGACTCCCACAAGCCTAATTACCTCCTTGAAAAGTACTCTTCTGTACTTTTTGGCTCCAGCCTCTTAACACAATTAGCTACAGCCTTGATTTTTGTTTCTGTTCATTACCTGTATGTTCTATCTTCAAAGGAGGTATGCATGGTGGATTAGTACTTTTTCATCCAACACTGATACAGGCACAATTATATGATATTAACACTTCCTCTTCAGAAGAAGTTTGTTTTGTAGAGGCCTTGATAATCAATTGTTCCTGATTTCATGATTTCGTTTAAGGACACGCCCAATGAAACACATTTCTATTCTCCTGTCCTGTTTTTTCATAGTCTGTTTGCTGCAGGTGCATTGTAAGCCATTAGGTCCTTCTCACATAATCACAATCTTTCTCTTGGTATAACTGAAGTTACTGAATTTGTTACCTTTAAGAACAGTATAAGTTTCAAAATGCACCACACTCAGTAGCTAGAATGACTTTAATTTCCTTTATTCACTAAGAGATGGCAGAAAGAATATTTAGGGTATGTAGAGACTAAGTGGGTTAACTAGATATAATTAAGGCTGAGATTTTTGAATGACACAATGATTTTATTATTTTAAAATGCTTTGCAGTGCCTCCTATATTGTAATTATTATCTGTTGGGGCTTTTAAAAAATCCAGTGCTCACCTGATTAAAATGGCAGTGCTAATTCTTATTCAGGCTGTTTGGTATTTCTGTTTCTACTGTGATGGATAAATCATTTAGAGGACATAACCCTTAATAACCTTTAACAAGACCTCAAACTGTCAGAATTATTCCCTGAATACAGTTCTTCCTTCAGTTTCTGCTGAACATTTATATAGCAATGAAATGTTAATAACTCCTAAGAGAGCTGGTAGGATTTTATTATATTTTAGAAGGAACAATTATTTCTCTGAGAGCCCAAATTGGGTAGTCTATCCAAGGATCTCAACCTCAGAGACTTCTCTAGAAGTTGAATGACCCAGAAAAGCCACTTTGGATAGGCTTTCAAATTTTCATCTTTTCTAGAGAAACTACATTGATACTGATGACATAAAAATGATGAGAGTGTATCTTTCTTGACTGTCATGTACAAAACAGGTGACTTCCCTGCATTTCCTCACTTATCACCCCACAAAACCCACATGTCTTTTTTCTTGGCCATCGTGTGATTCTACGTCATAGTGCATGTGATCATAATACTTTGCCCATAAAATCTAGCTACCTTGCACTAGAGTTAACAGAGGTAACCCTTAGGGTTTCCATCTATAATAGTGCCAAGCTCAGCTTTTGTGTATAGATTCCATCAACATTAGATTTTATCTCATCTGTCTATTTCTGTTCTCAATTCGATGCTGACTAGAGACCCACAAGTGCAAGAACTTATGTTAGTCTTGCCTCAGTCCTCTAAGACTCCACTATGTAGCAATGGGTAGGGCTTTAAAATCCCACTGAAACTCAAAAGAAAGGGAAAAAGTCATGTGCTAAGTGCTATTTTAAAAGTAATTATCTCTCTTCTCAGAAGCTCCTTAATTTCCAAAATGATGTTTAGTTGCTTGGCTATTTACTGTTTACTCAATGTGTGTCTTTTTCTTTAAATTTTTATTGGAGTATAGTTCTTTACAATGTTGTGTTAGTTTCTACTGTACAGCATCAATGTGTGTCTTAAACATGGACATGGGACAGTTATTTGGATTACTCAGATCTCTTCTTTCCTTTCACATGAATTTTGAGATCTCTTTCTGAGAATAGAATTACAAGAAAATGTCCTCCATATAAATGCAATCCAAATCTAAAATCTAAATATATGTATACACTCAAATGTATATGCATATGCGTTTTGGTCACTTAATAGAGGGAGAGGGACCTACGCCCGGTATTTGGTTTGAATGTTGAGACTGATGATGCCATACAAGCACCAAGAGAATCGAAAAACCTTGTTAAATAATGAGGCTTTGGGGAGAGAGCAGGGGGCCTCCCGAGCAGTTCCAAAAGTCACTTGGGAGCGTAGGGAAAGGAGACTAGCTTGGGGGTTTTATGGTGGTTAGGAGGTGGGGCTGCTGCGGGAATTCCCGTGTATGGCTTGAACTTCCCGCAGGAGCCACAAGAGGGAGCACCAGTCTCGCTTGCCGGCTGGCCCAGCTGCGGGGCAAAAGGGGGAAAAAGAGGGGAGAGCCTTAGAAGCCGTCAGCAGGCAGCCTCAAAAAATAGGGTCCGTCTCTTACTACAGTATTACACGTGCATAAACACATAGCACAGACTTGAGTACACCTACCTACCCCTGCAGTCTCCTTTACCGTACCTTCCCGTAAGATTTCTGTGCATTGCAAGGACTTAGGTTCCTGTGATCACCCACCCTGGGCTCATAATCCCTGCTCCCTTGCGATTCTGACTCGCATCTCATCTCCCAAGGCTATTCGTGTCTTTCCACTTGGGTTGATGCAGATGCAGAATTCAGACCTTCTACGTGACTGAAACAACAGCTAAAAGAAAAATGTCCCACTTCCACGAGACATTTGCCTTTGTGTCATATTATTGTAAAAGTTTGATATTTCAAAATTTTCTCTCAAGGAAAGAGAGTAATAGGTAGATTACTAGACCCCCATTGGTGGGAATTCGCCACACCTCTAAGAAGGCAGAAGTGCCTGTGTGAATTTTTTCTCTATGACATAAAAAAAGCTGTCCCGCTTTGATTATATGAGATTATAAATCTAAGTAATCTAGTAAACACACACACACACACACACACACACACACCCCAACACACGCAGACAAATGCTGACACATGGTCTGCTGATCTTGTTTGTTTCCTTGATGCTAAATGAGGAAACTTCACACAAACTTGTCTTAGACTCGGGAGACTCAGAAATTCTGATAGTCCCTTCTAGAAAATGAAGCTGAAAATCACAAAAGATCTCTCTAAATTAAATGTTATCATTTGTATAAAATTCATAAAGTGGAGTTCTAACAGAAGGTACCCAAATTCTCTTTTCCTCTAAACTTCTTTTCTCAGGGAAAAAAAAAAAAAAACAGAACCATTTCTGTTTATTCCTACAACATATATTCACAGCTCACTTTCCCTAATGAAATGTGGAACTGAGAGGTAAATGACTAACTACGTGTCAACTTAGCATTATGAGTTGAATTAACTCGTAAACATTAAGCTTCTGCTCTTCACTTGTAAGGGTGTCATTGCTGAGCATTTACCATGAGTGACAGGTCTGGAAGTTTCAGACGGCTGCTTCTTCCCCTAATCTAACTCCCAACAAGATTCCTACTGAAGAGGACAGGCTGATAAATGTACTGGCTTGAGCTTTGTCTTAGTTAGAATGTAAATAATTTGGATGATTCAAATATAAATTTCAAGGTTTATTCTTCCCCAATTCTAGGACATATGGTTTTAGAAATAGCTTATCCATCTTTTATGGAAGCAAATAAATATTTTGCATGATGAAGAAGCTTCATAGTTCCTTCTAGAAAATATTCAAGGTTAAAATGAGCCTGCCTCACCCAAATTTGCCAAAATATTAGGAAATGATTTTATGGGAAAAAAGTTATAAACATCAATTTCACATGTTAAATATAAAAATCAAAAATGTTACCTTGAGCTTAAAACGGTATATGTCAGTGATTAATGATGGATCTGTTTTCTCTTTTATTACCTATTCTTTGCAAGTAATTGTTTCAGTTGATAACAATTAAATGACTAGAAGTGGTTTATTGCAAAATGTTCTCAAGGATCCAAATGAATCAATGAATCTTTAAAATTAAGCATTTTACTTGCTCTCTCCCTGAGAAAGAAAAAATGATATTAAAACAGATTTTACATCCTGATATGTCCTTTAACCCAAACTAATGCTGACTGGATAAACCAGCTGCATAATTTCTATAAGAGTTTTTGTGGATTTAAATAATTGTGAACAAATTTATATTTAAAAAATAATAAAGAGTTATAAAACTGGCTAACCAGAATTTGAAATTGACTAAGACCAGTGGTATTTGTCTCGAGAATCCTGAAATTTTCTCAAGATCACCAGAGTCAGAAAGACCTCTTTTGAATTCTTGGTTAATTATTAAAGCTCTATTTGGCCATGTATAGTCCTCTCTGTGCCTCAGTTTCCTCACCTCCCAAATGGACATGAAAATACCTACCTCAATAGTTTAGTTGTGAGAATTAACTATAATAAAATAATTTTAAGAAAAAAGCAGAGCACAGTGCCTAGTTCACTGTGGCACTTAGTACCTAGTACCTATTATCATTATGGTACAATTGCATTTTCCGGCTGATACTAAAACTACAGGATATTTTTTCTTCACTTCTAAAAATACATATTTTCTGAACTAATGTATCAACTTGATAGCAAGACAGCTTTTAAGACTATTTGGTTTGTACATGTCTCAAATATATCCTTTATACACGTACAGTATTCTCTCTTTCTCTCCTTTTAATGCTGAAATGCACATAATACAAAGAAGCTCTCACACCCAAAAAAAGAAAAGAATATCTCTTCTTCCTGTTCTGAGAATTTTTTATTGCAGGAAATAAAATATTTTACTGAGAATTTATGTTATATATAAGTTACAAAACTTTTATCCCAAAAGATAAGCCAAATATAATTGAATTTAAGAAAGTTCCCCTCTTACAAAAGCCCCTGTAAATGTGAGTAAGATTATCCTTACAACTTCACCAGTTTCTAGGCCAATTTTAACAAATTAATATGGTGGAATAATAATTTGAGATGTTCTTTTGGTCTAAGAGATATGATGAAGGGACATCTGAAATCGAGGAGAGATCAAGAGGGAAACTCCTTAGCTTTTTGATACAACTTACCATCAAAGTTTGACAGGCTAATTTAAGAAGTGACCAGTTATCAGCCAGAGCTAGTTTTTCCTACTTCCATCCAGTTCCAGACCAGATAAAGCTTGTACAGAGTGAGGAGGGAAATTGAGAGTATTTTGACATTGGTGGTTCTCTACGCCTTTCTTCCCATCTTCACCCCAGGATGTGTCTGTGTGGACTTTGGATTAGCAGTAGAACATCTCAGAACCATTTGAGGATGATCCAAGAGCTGAGGAGGACTGTGAATCATCAGTCCCTTATGGACTCTGGCGATTGCCAGCCTTGCTGATGTCCTCCCACCAAATGGTGTGAAAGCTGGAATCCAGAAGTCTGTGAGGAGCGTTGGAAACAAGTTGTAGCTTCAGAGCACCACAGAGGGGTGTGCGAGAGTAGCCAGGACTTCTCTGTGTTCAAGAGGAAGTGTACATACCTGAAACTAACACAACATTGTCAATCAACTATATTTCAATTAAAATTTTTAAAAAAGAGAAAGCGTACACAAGGTGAATGAGAGAGAGAATAATTAATGTAAGCACGGAGTTGGTTCCTTCAGCCAAGATGAGAGGCTCTGTAGCAGGAAATGCATGCAAAGCTGTCCTTGCCAGGCACTGGTTGGGAATGCAGTCATCACAAAAGTATGCCAGTGTGGACTGGGCAGTGAAAGCGCAACCACTAAATTGACTATGTTTTTGGGGAGTGACTAGACTCAGGTAGGTTTTATGTTTTTTACATCAAGTAGAATGAGTGCTTTCTTTTCCTTTCTTTCTTTCTTTCTTTCTTTCTTTTTCTTTCTTTCTTTCTTTCTTTCTTCTTTCTTTCTTTCTTTCTTTTTTGAGGGCTTTGAAGTAGGTTTTATGTTTTTTACATCAAGTAGAATGAGTGCTTTCTTTTCCTTTCTTTCTCTTTCTTTCTTTCTTTCTTTTTCTTTCTTTCTTTCTTTCTTCTTTCTTTCTTTCTTTCTTTCTTTCTTTCTTTTTTGAGGGCTCCCATATTTTCCATCCCCAGATTATACCAATTTTCAGAACTGAGGCTCCCAATAATTTAACTTCTGTTATTATTTTTCTATATTCTCCAAGTTGAATGATTTCAAGTACCAAACAAGTTACATATGTCAAGTAATCATTAATTCATATTTCAAATTTTAAACCAAAAGGTATATAGCTAATTTTCAGTGCTTCTCAACAGTGTGAGTTGATTGAATCCTTCCAGGGTCAATGAAACTTACTTGTGTTCACATCTTTCACCTTATCATGGCAAAGGAAAGATGATTTTCTCTTGGAAAATTACTAGACTCCTAAAATTCCAACCACATTCTCATTTTGAATGTGAAGGAATGGTGAAAGGTGAATGGTGAAAGGCTCATATAGGGATAGATGGTACATAGCCAAAAAAAGGAGAGGTAAAGAGGATAGATTACTCTCACTGTTAATAATTAGAATTTGAACGTAAGAAAAGAATTCAAAGGTGTATTTGAAACTTTGCAGAACCATCTTACTTATCCAAACACACATAAAGTCGCTCCGCAACGGGAGAGGCCACGGCAGTGAGCGGCCCGTGTACCGCAAAAAAAAAAAAAAAAAAAAAAAAAAAGGCATCACCATACCCTGAGTCATCTAGGTTTTCTTCTATGTTGTCTTCTAGGAGGTTTATAGTTTTGCATTTCATAGTTAAGTCTATGATTCATTTTAAGTTAATTTTTGTGGAAGTTGTGAGGTCTGTGACTAGATTCTTTTTTTTTCTTGCATATTGATGTCCAGTTGTTTCAGCAGCACTTGTTGAAGAGGCTATCTTTGCTCCATTGTATTGCCTTTGCTTCTTTGTCAAAGATCAGGTGACGATATTTATGTGGGTCTGTTTCTGGGTTCTATTCTGTTCCACAGGTCTATTCTTTTATTGTAGCTTTATCGTAAGTCTTGAAGTCGAGTAGTATTAGTCCTTCCATTATGTTCTTCTTCAATATTGTGTTGGCTATTCTCAGTCTTTTGCCTCTCCAAATAAACTTTAGAATCAGGTTGTCTATACGCGTTTCTCTTTTCATGTGAGTAATTCAACTCGGTCAATCTTTTCACCTTGGTTGCCTGGAAAAAATCATTGTAAGGTAGATTTCCTTATTCATTGGAATTCTGTTCATCCTTATGGTTGGAATTTGATTTTCTTCTCTAAGTCTTGTTTTTCCCCTTTCACTTACTTTTATTTTCTGAGTCATAATGAAATAAATATCAACTTGAATCACAGAGTCAACCCAACTTTAATAAGCCCATCATTTACCTTCCTCACAGTGAGGAAGGCCCCCGAGTCAATCAACTTGGGAGCTAAGGGTCTGATTCCTATTCTCTCCTTCAACCATACTTCATTCTTAGTTGTTCTGACTTAGGAAAGGAGTCGGTCTTCTTCACAAGATAAGAGGGAAAACAGACTGCTGGGTGATCAGCCTTTTCAAGTGGGATGTTGCCTTATAGGCTCATATTGACGAAATCCTCAATAATCCTGATTTTCCCTGCATGAGCACTATTGTTGCATTGGAGAGATTCCTCACATTCTGCTCTTTGTCTGCCTTTCTCTTGGTGTTCTCTTGAACCTGAGTTGGTCCTTCATTGATAACATGTAAATATGATCCAAAACCACACACAGTAAGACGTGCAGAACAGACAACTGCTTGAAATGCCTGTTTTGATATGGTCTCTATACTAAAGGACAAAGTAAATCTGCACAAATATCAAACACTGGTGACCTATTGGTAAACAAACAAACAAAAAAACGATTGTTTCACTTATTTTCCCAGTGAAAGTCTGAGTGCCTCTATTCAGTGTCAACTTTCTTGTATATTTCCTCAAATTCCGAATGAGATAAAAAGAGCTACTAATCATAGCTAATATTTTGAGCACTTACTATGTGCCACATACTGTACTACGTACTTTATATTTATTTCACTAAATCTTCTTATCAATTCAGTGAAGTGTTGGTGTCATTTACTCATTTTCAGATGACAAAACTGATTCAAAAGAATATTAACATTTTTCCCTAAATTATAATCTAATAATTGAAAAGCAAGGATTTGAATCTAGGTAGACTCTAAACCTTTAAGTTTGTGTTCTTAATCACTTATTAAATGGCCTCTAGCCCCAAACTATTCTTAACTACTTGAATATACTTCACATAGCCCTCAAAGAATCAAGACTAAAATCACTAGTATTGAAATCATATGCATGACCAACATTCATTAACATTTTGCATGTTATTTATTCTCCGAAAACTTTTCCCTTGAAGGCTCATGTTCATCCTTCAAGGCTCCAAATTCCTTCTTCAGTGAAGCCTCCCTGACTTCCTCCAGATAGTATCTGTTGCCCTGTCTTCTGTGCTTAGTAGCTTGTTCAAACCTTGTGATAGAACTTAACTCCATAATTACAAGACTTTCTATTTAAGGCAGCTAGGCTGTTCTATTTCTTTGGTACCTGGTAAGTGCTAGATAGATTTTTCTAATATAAACACATTGAAATTCTTCAAGCCAAAAAAAAAAAAATCATCCTTCTGGGAAGGAATTCAGAGAGAAGAATAGATAGTGAATATACTTTTTGGAGCAAGAAAAAGAATAAATACATATAATTTATGTATAACTAAAACAAGTTAAATCTCAAAGAGATGGAAGAATACTGTTGAATTCAATATCTATTTCCTAACCTACAGCAACGTACTTCCCACAAAATATTCCACAAAAGAGCAGCATTCTCCAGAATACCTTTCGGCACTTCACAAGAACTGAGGAGCTGCACAGTGCTCTCTTCATCTTCAAGGTCAGGCCCCGGGTTTGGAGGACTTCCTAGATCACATCAAACACCAACACTGACATCTGCTGGAAATGCACTCTGCCCACATTTCCTGCAGTTGGTTAAAAAGAAAAGAAAAAAAGTGCACAGAAACAAACTTATAAGAAACTACCTAAATAATACCTCAGAACCCAGACAAAAAACTAATTTATCAAGAAAATGTGAGCTTGAACAACCTGGGGTATTTCTTTTACTGAGACTGTAATCTTGACAAACAAATTTTTGGAGTAACATGGCCATAGATTTATGACTCTGGATTACTAATTCTTATATACACATCCTTTAGCTTGGCCTCCAAAATGTATTTAATATTTTTTAAAAAAAGAAAAATAAGATGCATATCTCTGCAATTAATTTCTACCTCACTTTTCATAAATAGGATGGTTCATGCTCTCTGGATCAGAGAAAATACTAAATCATTTTGAGGCCTCAGTTTCATGGATATGGAGAACATAGTTCTGGCGAATAGTTTGTTGCTATGGTTTATATCATTCTACCTGTTCTCCTAAGTTTTCTTTCTGCTGTCTCACTTGTGATACTAATTAGGTATTTGAGAAATAGTCAAACTGAAGAAGAATATACTTTCCTCCATTTATTTATTTATAAATTTAAAGTTAATCAGATGTGAAGTATTTCTTTCTACACTTATTTTTCCTATTTATTAAAACTTTTCGGTAAGAGAAAAAATTCTGCAGCTCAAAAAAATTATTTTGTTTTGTTTTTCAGGAAAAAAAATCCCAAAACCTGTATGTTTAAAATTGGTTACCTATAAAAATTAAATCCTAGCTTCCTAGCATGAATCTTCCATGTTAAAAGATGTTCATGCTTTCTTCTAAATTTACCTCATAAGTTCCTTTTTGGGGAAGTAAAGTATTTATTTTGTCCCTTTTTTGCTTTTCAGCTTTTTATCTCTATTGTAAAATATGATGAATATACAGAAAAAGCGTATAAAACACAAGTGTACAGCTTAATGCCTTATAATAAGATGAGCACTCATGTAACTACCACTCAGCTCAGGAAACAAAACGTGACCGGCACGTTTACAAAAACCCTAGCTGCCCCTTCTCAGTTACAATCCACACCCTTGCTTTTGTTTACATTTTAACTCCTAAATAGACATCTCTAAACACTACCGTGTTGCTGGGATTTTAATTTTGTGTAAATGGGATCAGAGTGCACGTTGGCTTTTATGTTGGCTTCATTCAGTCAACATTCTGTGAGTTTTATCCATGTTGTTGCATGTAGCTGTGATTTGTTTATCTTTACTGCTCAATGTTATTACATTTTACTTATCTATCACCAATTGCTTATCCAATCTATTGTTGGTGGATATTTGGGTCATTTCTGATTTGAGGCTGTTTCTGATTCTAATGCTTCTAAAAGCATTCCCATGTCTTGCGATGCATTTACAGGCATTTCTGTTAGATATAAACCGAAGAGTGGATTCGCTGGGTCATAGGGTATATGGGTCTTCAACTTCCATACGTAACACCAAATCTTTTATTAAAGTGGTTGTGCCGATTTGTAGTCTACCCAGCAGTATATGAGTGTTTCATTTACTTCATGTCCTTGCCAGCACCTGATAGGGTCAGACTTTCTCATTTTAGCCATTGGGGAGGGTTTGCAGTAGTATCTCATTTTGTTTTTAACTTGCATTCAATATCCTTTTTTTTATAAATTACCTACATAATTCCACTGCTCATTTTCCTAACGGGTTGTCAGTCTTTTTTCTTAGAAATTTCTAGAAGTGTCTGAACAACCTGGCAGCCTTGCAGCCGAAGTTGGACCACTATGCAGTCCTGTGCACCTGCAGGTTCCTGCTCCAGCACCTGCCAGGCGACATCAAGGCACTCTTCTGCAAGCCCGGCAAGGTGAGTACAGCGAGGCCATCCTCTTCCTGAGGGCAGCCCTGAAGCTGGAATCTTCCAGCAAGACCATCCACAGCAAGCTCTCAAAGCTAGTGAGGAAGCACGCCCACCAGCAGAGCACAGAGACCACCCTATACCCAGAAATGCTGGGCAACCCCACACGGCTGACCACCATGTATCCTGCCAAGGGGGCCTGGTCCATCCCATGGAAGAGGCTTTTTGGGGAGAATGCTGTTGCCCTTGGGGGCATGGCTCTCTCTGTGGTCATCGCTGCCGGGAACTGACTGCCCGGGTGGCTGCCACCTGCCACCGCCTCCTTGCACTGTGGACCCCACCCCATGCTCCCTAACTCTCCCAGGCTCCCCATCCACTGCTCTCTCTGACCTGGCCCCCTCCTCTGGTTGGGAGGCAGTAAAGTTTGGGGATCCCCTGGTCCAGAGCACAGAAGGGACTGAGACCCTATAGGAGGAAAGTGAAGCAGAGCAGAACCTCATGTCCAGTTTGGAGGGAAGGGACCCTCAATCCTCCAGACACAATTCCCACCCCAACCCCATCCACCTGGGCATCTGTTTTCTAGAAGGTCCTAAGAATTCATTTTCTTAATTCTAACCATCATGATGTCTCATCACCAATAGCTGGTTTTCCTGTGTCTAGTTTTGCCTTCCCAAATCTTCTGCCAGTGGCAACCAGAATGTTCCATCTGTCCATAACTGCACCCTGAAAGTAGAAACACTTTACTGAGGTTTCTATGACCCCATTCCGGCCTATCTCCCCAGCTTTCCCATTGTCTCTGCTCACATTTCACGTGATAATGACTTCAGGTTTGTTGAAGCCTTTCGACTCATGCCTTGTCCTCATCTCCTCTGTGCCTTAGCTAAGGTGGCCTTTTCTGCCTGGGATGTTCTTCCGGCCTCTTTGCCTAGATGCAATGGCTCATCTCTTGGCACCTCCCCAAGAGAACTTCCCAGAACACCCCAAGATGCTAGATTATGTGCCAGATGCCACCAATCGCCCTATCCCCTAAATGTTCCTAGGTCTTACGTCACTGCTTTTGTACCTTTCTCCCCAGCTGAACGGTCCTCCATCAGGGTGGGTAGAGCGCCTCACTCGTTTGTCTCCATATGCTCGGTGCCAGCACGTGCTTAACCTAGAGGAATCACCAGGTAAAGATTTGGTTTTTTTAATTGAAAATGTTAAACCCTTGTAATTCGTTACTTTACAATCTTTAGAAACTCTTAAAGTACGAAGTAATTGATCCGTTTGTGCAAGTGTTTTGCAGTTATTAGAGGACACGTTATTTGTAATTCGGGGATTGACACAGGTAAAGCTGTGGCTGCCCCGAGTTTTCATCATTTTAGGATTATGGGAACTTCCAACAGAGGGTGAGCCAGAGAAGGAAAATAAGATTAAATCAAAACCAATCCATTTTCTACTGATAAGAACATTAGAGAAATAAAGAAGAAGAAAGAAATTGTTGAGACTGATGACTGAATTGATGTTTGAATTTTGTGGAGAACTAGTTTACTCTTTCACCCGTTCATATTTGAAATAAGAAATAATCGAGCCTGCCTTTCAGAGTTTTGGAAAAATGCAAAAAGTTAAGCATTTAAATAATTTCTCTTACATCTATTTTAAAATGTTATAACATTCACCCACGCATGTGGTGGGTATGCACGTGATGTTGGCAAATCAGAGAATTAAAGAGATATCCATCCACATTTATGCCAACACATCAATCAATTCAAGTTAAAGGAACAGTCTCACTTGCTGGGCCCAAAACGTAGGGGATCACATTTTGGACTCAACAAACTGGAGGTTTGGGTATTGTGCAGTTACAGAAGGCAAATAGTAGTATTCTTCTGTATCTTACGAGCATGATAGAACTTGTAGAGAGGGGCACTTTTTAGAAAGTGGGAAAACTGTAAAATTGGGGAAGTTTGTGTTCCATAGACTCATCTTCTGGGCTCTTTCTCTACTATTGTTCCTTAGAGATCAGCGACCTTGCCCTCTCCTTTCCCATAGCAGTCTGCACAGTCCTCTAGTGTATCAATGATCAGTTTGAACCGCAGCGTTTTGTTGGCGCAAACATCCCGCCAACTCTTCTTTGGGGTCTTTGAGCACGGAGACGGATTCAGATTAATTGTATTGTCCTCAGTGACTATCACAGAACACGACACAGATTAGCATTCTCTGAATTCTTACAAAAGAAAGAACAGGGGGAAAAAAGATGAAGAAAGGATGTGAGAGAGAGAGAGGAAAGAAATAAAGTAGCATGAATTTAAGTCATTTTCCCCACAAAGTCTCTTAAAGTATTTAAATCATCATTAACTATGGAATGAAAAATTTTATCTCTTATTCAGGGGTTGGTAATTAAAAGTGAAAAGGTGGGAAAATTGTAGGGGAATGAAGCGGCTTCCCAGACCCTTTTAAGTCACATCAGATGAAATAATTGTTCACTACGCCTTTTCATAAGGAGGGTTCTGCTGGGAGCCGAGAGCAACAAAAATAGTGATCGGAATTCAGTGCCTTGTGAAATAATGTAGAGGAAAGGGGGAGGAAGAAAAAGAGCCAACTAATTAAAACAAGATAAATATATTAAAAAGCATTCAGAGACTTCCCTGGTGGCGCAGTGCTTGAGAGTCCGCCCGCCGACGCCGGGGACGCAGGCCCGCGTACCGCAAAAAAAAAAAGTATTCAGGCTGTAGGTGTATATTCTGTACAAATCAATTTCCACTGCAATTCGTATAACTTGTTCACAAGCAAATGGCTTATGTCCCTCCTATGTGCCACTGTTGTTGCTAATTAACACAGGCTTGAGATGCGTAAATTAAAAAATACATAAATAAAAACCGTTCTGCAGATGATAGGGAAAGGTACCTGCATGCAAGGCAACAGACTCTCAGAAATATTTTAAAGGATGTACAAAGACTATAAATGTATGTTCTCTCTTTCACCAAGATCCCTTATCAGAATACGCTCATAAGCTATCCCACCCTAGCAGAATATTACTTCCTACGGTCTCCTCTCCATAGGTAATGAGTTAGGTAATCACATTTTTGTATTCAAGGAGGGAGGAAAGCTTTAATTAAACACATTCTAAATTACTCTCTTTAGTGGAACAGTTCAAGGAGTTTAGAGTGGGTTGTGGGCTGGGAAATACCAGCTCATTTCTCCAGACCATTTTTCAAACAATGGAAGACATTGAAATGCCATCAACCTTTCTAGATACTCAGTGGTTGCATTGTTTTCATGGCCTTGAAAAGCAGAGTTAGGTAGAATGTTCCTGATCTACATTTTCAGAGAGGGTAGGAGATACATTTAATTAAAATTCAAGTAAACAAACCTTCAACCAGCACCTCCTAAATACAAAACTAGTGCTAGGCCCTGAGTGCCACACACAGATGAGTAAGACTGGCTACTCCTGGTGAGAAAATGCCTTTCTTTGGGCAGATTCCAAGTTGTGATAGTCTTCCTGTAATATCAGGAAGAGTAAGTACTGAGGTGGAGGTAAAAGCAATCAGCCCTGAGAAAGTAAAGCAAGAAATAATTAATGTGTCTTTCATGGTGTCAGAAAGGAAGAGAAGAATGCTTCTAAAGGAAGTGGCATTTAATTAAGTGGAAAGGATGAGTCAGCATTCAATAGGAGAGATGGCTGGAAAGGATATGCCTCCAAGGTAAGAGGATGCTTCCTTACTCCATTCGGGTCTCCGCTCCCATGTCACCTCCTTGGAGAGTACCTTGCCCTCATCTCCCAGCTTAATATACTTACCTTGCTAGCAAATCTTCCTAAGGTATGTTCCGCACACTTAGTTGTCTTTTCCACTGAATTATAATAAATATATATTAAACAATTTTGATGATTTAGAGTATTCTGAGGGCAGGGAAGGTGAGGAAACCACCTAAATAAATGGATTGATTGGTTTAAAATAGAAATTTGTGCCATAAATAAAGTGTAAATAGCGGATGATATAATCACCCAGAAACTAGTTATAATTTTAGAGAATTAGGACCAAAGATTATACAAGATTATACTAAGAGTCTTCCCTAAAATAACATACATATTTCACTGATTCAGCAAGATATTTTATACAATTTTCAACTAACAGTGATAGATAAGTGCATGTTTTAGATAACACATTTTAATATTCTGAATTTGGCAAACCAACTCCAATGGGTGCCTGCTCTAAGAAACAATTTAAATGAATTTATTGTAAACAGTAAAGGAAAAAATATGAAGCAATTTAAATGAAAAGCAATAAATGTTTACTAAAACGCTTACAAAATTTGAAAACCCAGAAAATTTAAAAATAATAATCCTATAATCCTACCACTAAAGTTACTTTCCTGTGTGACCAAATCATTTTTGCAAAAATCCTTTTAAAATACATAACACTCCCTAATACTTTACGTAGTCATTTCCTAAGTACTGAAACAAAGACTGCTCTTGGTTTTTAATATTATGAAAAAAATGCTACAGTGAACATATTTACTCGTAAATATTTTTTCAATACTCAGATTACTTTTTAAGGATAAAATGAGTTGGATAATGAATAGAGTAGTCATAGTATTGTATTCGAGAAGAGAGGGTGGTTTTCATTTAACCTATTCTAATCTATTTTGTGGTTCAGTTAAGGGCTTGGAGCAGGAGTGGGAGGTAGGAAATACTAGATCCGTGCGTATGCAGTAGCCTATACTTCTTGTTTTAGTCATTACCCTGTGAGGTTCTTGCCTTTCAACCTTGCATCTCCAGCCCAGCATGGTGCCTGGCTAGATTCTTTTGTTTGTTTGTTTGTTTTTGAATTCTATTTTATTTAGTTTTTTATACAGCAAGTTCTTATTAGTTATCCATTTTATATATATTAGTGTATATATGTCAATCCCAATCTCCCAATTCTGGCTAGACTCTTATGTGTGTTTATGGAGCTGAGTCAGTGCTAATTTAAGCATCTAAACTGAACGTATGATGAAATATGATAAAGAAATATAGTAGTGCCGCTCAAATGTAATTAGAAATATTTTGATAAATATAATAAAAACACTTTAAATATATTGTTTAATGACACAGTTTTCATGATCATTAAGGCATCCATTCTATGATTTGATCTTGAGCATGATTTAAGTAAAGGGGGAATTCAAATAGTTAAGTTTAGGTACGTCTAAAGGGTCACTTTCAAATTGACATGGTTAAGTATGGTCTGTGATCATATCATGCTGGCTCATGAATTTAAAATGTTCAGTGAGTCAAAAAGTACTTGATTCTAGTTTTGAAATGTTCACTGTATTTGCAACAGTAAGCAGGACCTGTTGTGGTGGTAAATAACGGGAAGAGAGAGTTTCACTTCTGAACAGGAAAGATAGAATTAGAGATGACACAAATAGAGTATGTCCATGGCTGCTTTGAAAGGGACGTGTAACCTAAGAACTAGGATGAAAATTAAAGATTACGTGGAGTCATTTGAAAAATGGATAATGATAAAATAGCAATCATAGTTACCATGTATCAATCTCTTGCTGTATGCCAGGCACTGTTCTAAGCATTTTATATACATTAACCCAGTAGTTGCCTCCATAGCAATTAAATCAGAATGTCTGGTGGAAGGAACCAAGCATCGGTACTTTTTTAATGATGCCCCAGGTAATTCAATCTGGAAACCATTCAGCAACCCTGCAAGGTAAATATTCTCGTTGCTATTTCTATCTTACGAAGGTGGAAACTTGAGTCCCAGAGAGGTGATGTAGCTCCGCCAAGGTCGAAGAACTGAAAAATTGAGACATGAGTCCGGGTGGACTGATCGCAGAGCCCTTGATCTTAACTACTTGCAGCGCCTTCCCCAGTGCTTTAATGCCATTTCTAATGAGTAGCTTTGATTTTTATGAGTTTAAGGAAGTTTCCAATGCATGTCTTAAAAATAATCATTTCAGGAGGTTATAATCTTTTCCTGTGGTTTGACCAGCATCTGTGATGTTGGTGGCCCTGGGTACCCACCACTAACATGCACAAGGTTGTCAAAAGTGCCCTTCTCTCTGTCTCATTCCTTAACCCTCCAGATATTACTACTTATATTTATCTTAAGAGTCCACCTAAGCCCACATCTGGGAATTGGTTGCATTTGTGAAAGGAAGAGGCCCAGTGCCAAGGCAAAGCAGGGCAAGCGCGGATGTTCTTCCTGTTACTGAAGCCCCATTCACCGTGTCCAGATTTCGACTGTTAACTTGCTAGTTGTCCATTACACAGGCTTCTTTTGTTCAGCCTCTGCTGCAGGCTTCTAGTTCCTCAGATGTCTTTCTGCTTTCATCCGAAACCTAAAGTCAAGTTCCTCAGATGTTCTTCTACTTTCATCCGAAACCTAAAGTCCTGTTATATTATGGGACTTCAGGGGTCTAGTTTTCTGCTTAGCTTTGCCACTCTCACCATAAGACTTTAGTCAAGAGGCTTATCCTCTCTTCTAGACTAGTGAGTGTACTGTGTGCCGTTCTAAATAGATTTTGGAGATCTGCTTGGCTAACTTTTTGGTCCTTTGGCACAGCATTGCTTTACATTTAAGTTCAAGCGTGGACTTCTTCTGCAGACTGCTCACTGATGTTCAGACCTTGAAAGCCACCACGACCTCTGATTTCTACACCCCTTGTGAACACGGTGTTCTCCTGTGAATGGATCCTGTCTGCATGGGTAACTTCGGTCACAGCTACCCTGGTCCAAGCAATTGCCTTTCAGCTATAGCTTGGGGGGGGGGTATATTTCTTTATTTAATTCCCCTATAGCAACTGTATATCTAGTGTCAGATTTAATA
The DNA here is from genome assembly GCF_002837175.3 of Physeter macrocephalus. Taxonomy (NCBI): domain Eukaryota; kingdom Metazoa; phylum Chordata; class Mammalia; order Artiodactyla; family Physeteridae; genus Physeter; species Physeter macrocephalus. The sequence goes on from NC_041214.2 coordinate 16,462,442, forward strand.
AGCAAGGCACTTGGGGATCTGAGGACTCATCCAGATGTGGAACACGTCTATGGAGAACTTCTATGCTTTTTATTTCCTAGATGTGTTCATGACCACAGCACACGCAGTGGTTGCAATAGTTAAAATTTCCCTCCAGTGAAATTGTGCCCTTTGCAGTGGAATCATACAAGCCCACCTGAAGCCACAGTTGAACCCGGCCACCAGGCTCTGCTAAATTCCAAGGGCAGGGATTCAAGAGCCCAGGCTCCACCAAGAGGCACCTGTGACGGAGAGCAGCAGTTAGAATTCACATAACAGCCCGGTGGCTCCCCACCACCATGAACGAGAACCTTCAGGTTTATTCTTTACCTGTTAGAAATTCTGTCTCGTCATTATGAAACCCAATCAGGGAGAAAGAAACTGATCACACTTGCTTCAGTAAATTGTTTCTGAAAGACTGAAATAGGTCACTGATAGTAACAGATTTTATGCCTGGCTAGATTCTTTTGTTTGTTTGTTTGTTTTTGAATTCTATTTTATTTAGTTTTTTATACAGCAAGTTCTTATTAGTTATCCATTTTATATATATTAGTGTATATATGTCAATCCCAATCTCCCAATTCTGGCTAGACTCTTATGTGTGTTTATGGAGCTGAGTCAGTGCTAATTTAAGCATCTAAACTGAACGTATGATGAAATATGATAAAGAAATATAGTAGTGCCGCTCAAATGTAATTAGAAATATTTTGATAAATATAATAAAAACACTTTAAATATATTGTTTAATGACACAGTTTTCATGATCATTAAGGCATCCATTCTATGATTTGATCTTGAGCATGATTTAAGTAAAGGGGGAATTCAAATAGTTAAGTTTAGGTACGTCTAAAGGGTCACTTTCAAATTGACATGGTTAAGTATGGTCTGTGATCATATCATGCTGGCTCATGAATTTAAAATGTTCAGTGAGTCAAAAAGTACTTGATTCTAGTTTTGAAATGTTCACTGTATTTGCAACAGTAAGCAGGACCTGTTGTGGTGGTAAATAACGGGAAGAGAGAGTTTCACTTCTGAACAGGAAAGATAGAATTAGAGATGACACAAATAGAGTATGTCCATGGCTGCTTTGAAAGGGACGTGTAACCTAAGAACTAGGATGAAAATTAAAGATTACGTGGAGTCATTTGAAAAATGGATAATGATAAAATAGCAATCATAGTTACCATGTATCAATCTCTTGCTGTATGCCAGGCACTGTTCTAAGCATTTTATATACATTAACCCAGTAGTTGCCTCCATAGCAATTAAATCAGAATGTCTGGTGGAAGGAACCAAGCATCGGTACTTTTTTAATGATGCCCCAGGTAATTCAATCTGGAAACCATTCAGCAACCCTGCAAGGTAAATATTCTCGTTGCTATTTCTATCTTACGAAGGTGGAAACTTGAGTCCCAGAGAGGTGATGTAGCTCCGCCAAGGTCGAAGAACTGAAAAATTGAGACATGAGTCCGGGTGGACTGATCGCAGAGCCCTTGATCTTAACTACTTGCAGCGCCTTCCCCAGTGCTTTAATGCCATTTCTAATGAGTAGCTTTGATTTTTATGAGTTTAAGGAAGTTTCCAATGCATGTCTTAAAAATAATCATTTCAGGAGGTTATAATCTTTTCCTGTGGTTTGACCAGCATCTGTGATGTTGGTGGCCCTGGGTACCCACCACTAACATGCACAAGGTTGTCAAAAGTGCCCTTCTCTCTGTCTCATTCCTTAACCCTCCAGATATTACTACTTATATTTATCTTAAGAGTCCACCTAAGCCCACATCTGGGAATTGGTTGCATTTGTGAAAGGAAGAGGCCCAGTGCCAAGGCAAAGCAGGGCAAGCGCGGATGTTCTTCCTGTTACTGAAGCCCCATTCACCGTGTCCAGATTTCGACTGTTAACTTGCTAGTTGTCCATTACACAGGCTTCTTTTGTTCAGCCTCTGCTGCAGGCTTCTAGTTCCTCAGATGTCTTTCTGCTTTCATCCGAAACCTAAAGTCAAGTTCCTCAGATGTTCTTCTACTTTCATCCGAAACCTAAAGTCCTGTTATATTATGGGACTTCAGGGGTCTAGTTTTCTGCTTAGCTTTGCCACTCTCACCATAAGACTTTAGTCAAGAGGCTTATCCTCTCTTCTAGACTAGTGAGTGTACTGTGTGCCGTTCTAAATAGATTTTGGAGATCTGCTTGGCTAACTTTTTGGTCCTTTGGCACAGCATTGCTTTACATTTAAGTTCAAGCGTGGACTTCTTCTGCAGACTGCTCACTGATGTTCAGACCTTGAAAGCCACCACGACCTCTGATTTCTACACCCCTTGTGAACACGGTGTTCTCCTGTGAATGGATCCTGTCTGCATGGGTAACTTCGGTCACAGCTACCCTGGTCCAAGCAATTGCCTTTCAGCTATAGCTTGGGGGGGGGGGTATATTTCTTTATTTAATTCCCCTATAGCAACTGTATATCTAGTGTCAGATTTAATAAGCAAGGCACTTGGGGATCTGAGGACTCATCCAGATGTGGAACACGTCTATGGAGAACTTCTATGCTTTTTATTTCCTAGATGTGTTCATGACCACAGCACACGCAGTGGTTGCAATAGTTAAAATTTCCCTCCAGTGAAATTGTGCCCTTTGCAGTGGAATCATACAAGCCCACCTGAAGCCACAGTTGAACCCGGCCACCAGGCTCTGCTAAATTCCAAGGGCAGGGATTCAAGAGCCCAGGCTCCACCAAGAGGCACCTGTGACGGAGAGCAGCAGTTAGAATTCACATAACAGCCCGGTGGCTCCCCACCACCATGAACGAGAACCTTCAGGTTTATTCTTTACCTGTTAGAAATTCTGTCTCGTCATTATGAAACCCAATCAGGGAGAAAGAAACTGATCACACTTGCTGCAGTAAATTGTTTCTGAAAGACTGAAATAGGTCACTAATAGTAACAGATTTTATCTGTGTTCTACTCTGCCACTGCTCCTTTCCTAAAATGGTACACTCAAGGGCAGGATATATTTTTTTCCCCAACATTTAATTAGCAAAAGAAAAACATCACATGAATAAAGAAAAAGCTCATACAACAAAAAAGGAAGAGAACCGAGGGGGCTGCTTCCTGAGAAGACAAAAAGGAGTAGCTCTGACCCCCTTGGTGGCCTCAGCCCCCTGGTGGAGGAGAGGTAAAGGGTAGGACAGGGCAGCCGAGGATGCCAGGTGTCCGGGGCAAGTGCCAGCTCTGAGGGGGTGTGGCTACAGGGCTTGGAGGAAGGAGAGTTCTCCAGCCCCGGGCCCCAATCGGCCCCAGCACGCATCGAGATTTTGCTCTTCGGGAGTTCAGAACACACAGGGCCCCTTTGAGAACCTAGAGTCCAACTCATACGATGTCTGGAGGAGGAAGCTGTGGCCTGGCGTGGGCTCACACAGCTACAATCTGAGGGTAGCTTCAGATTTACCGCCCACCCCACGTGCTGCAGAGCTGGGACCAACATGGCGAGGAACATATGCTGGAGGCTGGCCTGAGGCCAGCCATGGCACGAGGCCACTTTCTAGTCACTTCAGTGAGGTTCAGTGTTTTTGAAAGGTCAAGAAAAGTCAAAACAAATCCTTTAACGTTTAATTCTCCAACTTTCGCATTTTGTATCCCTTCATATTAATACACGGACTTTGAACATTAAAGTGGGTGTGTTCTAGGCTGTAATAAGTTTCCAAATCTTGAACATTGTAATTTTTCTCCAGAACATATAGCAGACTGTCTCAAATAGTAAAGTGACTGCCTCAGACTCATCAGTAAGTGGAGTAAAAACAAGTAGAAAAATAGCAACATCTCGTTGCTGAGTGTCTCGCAGGTTCATTCCCATGTTCAGTGACTATTTCCTGTATGAGGGTGCGCCTCAGTCAAATTGATTGTCACTGATCATTCCAAGGTGTAAACTCCGTGAATGTCGAGGCTCTGTAATGAAACAAGAAACCAGACTTCTAAGACAGGGTCCCATCCTGTGAGCTGAGGACCCCTAGTGGTCCCTGCAGTAATTACTCCTTCCGAACAATAAGCATTGTCTGGAGAAGGAGTATCTCAAATGACGACTGTTTTTCAGGTGCATGTATATGTTGTTGGGATTAACAAAAAGGTTACAGTTGCTTTTTGTTACTGTATTTTTTTCAATTAAAAGTTACCCAGAAGCACTATCACTAACTGGAGAGGAGGAGCCAGATGTTTTCACGTTACTCAAAAAGGTTGTGAACCCCTGCTTTAGATCATCTCCCCCAGGGTGGCTACTCTCTTTGTGGAGCGGCACCTTGAATAGTTGAGTCCACTGGAAATAACAGAACTCAGCCAGCAACAGAATTGTATTAATGATAAATAATAACGCAGTTATTTTTATTGCAGTAAGTTTTAGAAAACAAGCATCGACCTACAAAGGAGAATCTGTAGGCTCTGACCAAATATCAAGTGCCACAGTCTCACAGAGTAGCACTAAATGAGCAAATGAGCAAATTTCTTCACATTGGAACTCTGGCTTTCACTGACTATCCGACAAAATTGCAAAATGCAAAGCCATGTGGGATACCAGGCTTCACTTCAACAGAATTTTTAATTCACCATTTCAAAAACTCACACACACACACACACACACACACACACACCACGCACACACACATACTCAAGAGTCAGCTGAACCATGGCTTGGTTCAGCTGTGTGTGTGTGCATAAACGTTTATCCCTCCGAATCAAGTGTCAGTCATCATGATTGCATTTATTGAAATATTCTCTCAGATTGCCTGATTTCCAGTGCCAGTCTCCTGGGGCAGTCAGGCAAATAAAATTTCATTTACAGAAAGAATTGAAAAGAGAATTTCCTTTTTTTCCCTTAGAATTTTCCCCTCCAGCATCTGAAATATATCAAACAGCACTTAAAGTGTCTGTCAGAGGAAAGGAGAACAAGATTTTTCAGAGAACACTGGGCAGTGGGTGGCAATACATCATGAGTCACATTCTCCCTCTTGGTCTGAGAGGCTAGTGAGGAAGAGGGTCAATGCCTTCCTCACTTGCCATCAGTGAACACCTTATAATGAATTTCCACATCATTATGTTCGCATCAAGACAGACATGCATGGATGCTTGAAACGCACAAAAATAATTTACTCTTCAATCTCAGATACACAAATATACTTAAGAAAGAGAAGTTTTATTAGGGCAATTTCACTTTATTTTTCCATACAGCAAAGTCAACTACTGCAGTAATAATAAAGTAAGCATAAAACAAATTGCAGCCCAAGACAAAAATACATAATTTTAAGCAACTACAAGCAGAAAGTAAGTTGTGATTACATAATAGTAAAACCAAGCACATCTGTCCTTTCAGCAGATGAAGGCGTAAGGTTGCTGATAAGTGCAACACTATTACCAGCTGGAGTGAAGGCTGGATACCCTAACTCATTACACAAGTGCCCATTATCACATTTGCTTTTTTGAGTGCTTCTGAGTTGAAAATTAAAACCATGAAATTTGAACTGTGTTTTATCTTTTTCACCTGCTGAAAGAACAGGATCCTACAGCAATTAAAAAACAATCACATAACAACTATAGCTACTGTGTGCTGTTTGGTTTGCCTGTTTATGGTTGAAATTTTGTGAAAGTCAATACTCGTTTTGAAGATTTTTTTCTTTCTTTTTTTTTTTTTTGTGAACAATAAACCACTGAAATTGGCAGAAACTGATTTGAATAGTATATGTCCTTAGTATAGTTCTTTCTCTTTTTTGTTTTGTTGAAGTTTTAAACATGCAGTAGTTTTGAAAAATGTAAGGAATATTTGATCCATGATTTCACCTTAATGGTTGAAGTACCTGCTAGTTTTGGTAATGATCTTCAGGCAGATTTGGCCCAATGGAGTTTTTGTCAGTCATGAGATCTCGGAAGGATGGCATATCTTTCCAGCTGAAAAAATCCTGGCAAACTACAAGCTGTCCACAAAAAGCAAAGCAACATGTTTGAAGGGGTATGGAGTGCTAACTCACTCTGTGCCACTTTTGCAAGCAATTTTGCTCAGTCTGTCATTGTATTAGCCTTAACAAAACTCCTTGTAATTATAGACGTTTTTATTCAAAATAAGATCTTACTATTATACAGGTTTCTCTCTTTTGACTATATACAGAAGTGCAAAAAGTCAACCTTCTCTCTAGACGTTCCAACATGCTAAATTGCAGCATAATCAACCCTCAAGAGTTTGCACACACGCTATAATTCTCATTACGTAAACTTTGAGTATTTGGATTATCAACAAAAAGTCCCTTGTTCTATTTATTGATTATGCAGCTTATTTATAACAAGGCCTGATATTCAGGGATTTCAAAAATATTAAACAATACTTTAACATTTGAAATGGATACAGTAGAAAATAAATTTTATTCTAATATCTAGGATCTAGATCCTCTTATAATAACTAATTACAAACAAAATAAATCATCAAAATATTACTCAATTGTCTGCCAGGATTGTTGCGATAGCAACAACTTAACTTCTTACTTAGCAATGATTATATATTTATAAGATATCCATATAAAAGATCTTTGTTCTTTTAATGAAAACTAGACAAGAACTAACAATGACTGACATTCTTACACTTTAATATTAAATCAGTAAAATATAAATCATTTAGTTAACAATAATACGAATATTCATATGACACTACATGTAATTCAAAACTGAGTATGTTATGAAGGAAAAACTACTTTAATTTTTTTTTGTATTTTGAAAAATTCATCGGTAAAATCTAATAAAACAAGAGTCTATAAACTGAAATGGTATTCAATTGTTAATAGAAAATGAAATCTAATAAATGTAGGAAATGAAAAACTACATTTTAACAAGAAAAATAAGTAATATTCTATAATGTAACTAACTACAATAACATATGAAGTCACCATTACTCTCTTAACACGATTGAAATTACATTGGTATGGGTTCCAACCCGTAATGTAATAATCTAAGGCTTTAATAGATGTACAGTACAATCAGTAAAATCAACACATCAGTCTTATATTAGAAAGCATCTCTCTCAAGCATAAAAACTTGCAGTAAACTTGGAAGTATGGAAAGTTCTAGAACTGAACTTTCACTTCTCCCATTCCATACTAGAACTACCAGTGACCTGGCCCCTACTTCAGCAATTTTTAGAACTGCTGAACAGAGCAAAAATATCCTTTACTAGCTGCAACATCCAAACCACAAAAAAGGAATTCCTTTGGATGAATCCATTCTTAAAAACTGAATGCACATCTATTTTTTTTTTAATTTTGTAAAAGGCTTTCTAAGGCTATAAGCAGTAAATCTGAACAAAACAAAACAAAACAAATCACATATAAAATTCACCCATGTACTTAACCCACCCAGTGACTAGGTTAATTAAACATTTCCCATTTTCATATTTTGGTTTATCATGCATCTGATGAGTGCTGCTTTCTTCTTTGTTTAGAGTCACTATTTTAAATGTGACTGTGATGAAGCATTTAAGCAAATGTGAAACCATTTTTGCAAAGCATTTAGAGTCGTCTGACTTTTGACAGAGCTATAAATAGAAGCAAAATAATTTCCTCCAACTTTTTTTTTTTGTTATCGTGTCTCAGAAATGGCATATCCCTTTTGAATAACATGTTATACAGTATAGTATGCATAAATATTACACTACGATGCATTAAAATAATTTTATATATATATCTATTATATATATCTCCAGTATGTGTGAGTTTATCTGTATTGAGAGAGTTTGTATTGTGCTGTCTATTTTGTTACTGTAAAGTTAAATCGGCCATTTCTGAGACAGCTTTGGTTTCCAAAAAAAAAAGGAAAAAAAAAAAAAAAGAATGGTGCCCTTTGACTGATTAGTACTAGCAAATAAGCAACAAAATGTGGCTCCGAAAACAATAACACTGAAGAAATAATACTCTAATTTGATGTACAGTCTATGGCACTTCATGAGAATCCTTAACAACATGGTACTTAAAGCCATGATGTGCTTTAAAAGATACACAGTTGTGGTTTTGCTTGGCACATTCATCTCTGTCAGATCCCTCCCTCACCACATCTTAAAATCTACTACATTAAAAATATTACTCTTAAACAAAAATGACTGTGCATGCACGCTCTCATCTATAATGGCAAAATTTTAAATACAAGGTGCACCTTTGTTATTTGTAAACCTTGAAAGAAATAAACTTATTTTTAAAAAATTATATCTTGGTCTACAGACGTACCAATACATAATAGAATCATGGTTACACCATAGTCTGTCTTTTCAAGATGGCATGAATATATAGGAAACTAATTAGGTCTGCATATTTGAATGCATCACTCTGTGCTAGAAAAGAAAGACAATGTTGTTCTTTTAGACAGGAATATCACCTCAGCACAAATATCAATTAAATGTACAAAGTGTATAGGCAACAGTGTGCAGTGGATTTCCATGTTGTCTTGTCTTCTGGTTAACATGCAATATGCGGATGTCTTGTGGCTGAGGGGTTTTTGTGTGTGTTGCTTGACGGTATATACACTATGGCTAATGACCTCGTCCTTTACTCTAACCAAGCACACTGTCCTTTCCTCTTTAGCATGATCTGCAAGGGAAAAAGAGATAATCTTCTTTGAAACAGACAATATCTAACAGCAGTTTCCAATATGCATTCGACATGAAAACTGTATTTCTTGGTTTAAAGAGTGAACACATGTATGTTGTATCTTCATGTAAAAACAAAAAGCACTTCACAAGTACAAAGGACCTAAATTTGTTTATCATTTCTTCGAGAATAAAATGACATGCACAGCTTAATAAAACTGTAGACTCTGAACAAATATCACCCAACACTAAGCTCAAAGTATAAAACACATTTGTAGAATCAAGGGGCATGATGTAGTCGAGCTCTTTGTAGCACTGTCATGGTGGGGCAGAATTTACAACTCATTTTACTTCTAAAGTTTAATAGGTTTCAAGAGTAATGATTTGGCCCACGAAATTAAAATCCATGCAACAATCCTATTAAACACAATTTGCTCTCTTTGGGTGCCTGATTAGCACAGTATGTGTTTGGAAAAAAAAAAAAAAAAAAAAAAAAGAACCATACTCTACATGACTGTTTTGGATAATTTAAAGTGAGGATTTTTCCCACTAAAGGTAAGAAAATAAAAACTGTTCCTTATGCTCCTGACAAATTAAGGTTGAATTGATATTACAATGCACCTGTGAGCTGAGTTCCAGTTTTTACATGAAATTTGTTCCCAGAGAATCTTTACATATTAAAATATGCTTTAGCACACACCCTTGAGAATGAAAGAAATCACGATTTTGCTGCACTTAAAAACCAGTTTAAATATTGTAACTCCTCATGAAAATGAGTAATCATTTGTTAAACAGAACATTAAAGAGCCTAAGTTTCAGTACACACAAATCCACTGTTTTGCCAATTGATGAACTTATGGCCATTTGCTGTCATTTTTTTCAAACTGGATTATTGCTAAGAAATAGAACATAGTTACAGATATACATACCAAACACACCCAACTGACGATAAAAGCTTGAAAAAGGTTTTTTTTTAACATGTCAAAAAGAGAACTCTACTTCCAAACCTACATACTACAAAGCGATGTGCTTATTCAAAATGTGGCTATTGTTCAGAATAATAAACCTTACTATCAGAACTGCATCGAGAGAACTTATGAAACACAGAAATCAGTTTCAGTATTTTAATTCAGGATCGCAGCATGTCTCTGGTAGTACTTCTCAGATTGAGCCTATCATTTCTTCCTGTAACGGCTCTCAGATTTCACCTATACCCTTCTGCATGGGTTTACCCTTTGACCAGCTGTTACTATGCTCAGGGGCCTCTGAACTGGCCCATCTCCTGACTCAACACCTCTGTCCCTTCTTCTGTAAGGCCCCGACATCTCCCTTCTCTCTGTAACAACCTTCATTGTCCAAATTCACTTAACTTCTGACTCTGTCAGGAAGAGCTGCTCCCTCATCTTTGCTCCAAGAGAAATGTGTTCAAACCTCTCTTATTTTAATGTAGAGTGCTGAAAGTTACATCATTATCTACTCATCTTTATTTCCTCGACCTGGTAATTAACACACAGTAGCACCAAAAAAATCATTTGTAAATATGTTAATGAACAGATAAATGAATGAAAGGAAGCAACAAAGAATGATCACCCATCGTATTTACCAGACTCAGTTTTAAGCATTATGGCTCTTTCTAAATATAAAAATAGATACTTAATATACTTCTGAGCATGTAGATAACTTGAACGCATGCATACTGAATAAAACGTATGCTCGATGGATGAAAAATGGTCATCTTTGCAAGTATCTAAGTCAATGTGTCTGAAAGTAAACCCCACGACTTTCAAATCATTTGAGCAATGACAACATCTTTAGAATTATATGATCCTCCAGGGCGACTATCCTGAAGTACCTAACGTTTACCTGGATATATAGATGTGTGTGTGTGTGTGTGTGTGTGTGTGTGTGTGTGTGTGTGTACACGTGCACATACGTCCGTGTGTGAATATATTTATTTAAATCAGACTCTTCATATTCTAATGACCCTGTGTGTGGCAAAGCACGGGGTGAAGTGGGTACATGTTCTCATGTAGGATTTAGCAAAGCAATTTTTGAATAAAATAAATGCTGACCTACACCAGGGATCAGCAAACTACTGCCTGTGAGCCAAATCTGGCCTGCTGCCTGTTTTTGTAAATAAAGTTTTATTGGGACGCAGCACACCTTTTAGTTTACACGTTGTCTCTGGCTGCTTTTGTGCTTTTACAGTGGCAGAGTGGAGCAGCTGTAACACAAACCCTATGGCCCACACAGCCAAAAATATTTACTCTCTCATCTTTCAAGAAAAAGTTTGCCAGCCTCTGATCTATGCCTTCTATTTAGTTTTAAGTTGCCTTTTTTCTTCACTATTGTGTTTATTTCTAATATGAAATAAAAACAAAATTAATATATCTTAAGTATTACACATATTTAAGTGACATCAACATATTTATTATGAATTCACATGATAAAATTCCTCATAACCCATCTAAGATAAAATTGTGAGCTCTACATAAATACTTTCTGTGAAATTTTATAAAATTTTCTTAAGTGCATTACACAATTATTATCTTAAAAAAAAAAAAAAAAACTACCACGAATATACACTCTATATTACACAATGAACTTACTGTGTAGTGATGAAAATTCTACATCTGGGTAACATACTTGTGGCTAGTCAGATGTTCGGCAGATATTATGGGTATCTAGCAAATAAAAAATTATTTAATGAATGATCCATGCAAGCAAGCCAACAACCAAGAGATGAAAACATTTTAATATTAAATTTTTTAAGAGAAGTGAAATTCAGCTGTGAGGTGACAGTCCTTATCTGGTCAACATAACAGTAAGTTAATGTAAACTTAATGCCAAAGTAGCAACTCATTTTTAAAAATCTTGGTGTTAAATACTATTCTATAAACGTTATCAGTTTTTAGGAAGTAAGAGAAGTAAAACTATCAAAAATTCATGCAGAGCAGTAATTGAAAGAAGCCCTTTTTGTTGGCCTACACACACACACCTGTGGTTTCAGTTATTCAGTAATCCACAAAGTAAAGTAAGAAATGTCTTGCCTATTTTTGTGCAACCAGTTTCTACATTTTCATTCAACTGACGGTGTCTAACTTTTTTTCCAAGTTAAAAGTACCAGGTAAGGATTATTAAGGAGTATTTCAAAAGAACTGGATAACAGTGTTAAATCTACTTCAGAACGTATTTCTGAACCCTGATTGCACATTTTATTGTATTTTAAATGGGCAAGAGAATTACAAAACTTGAGAGAAAATACAATAAGGAACCAATATAGAGGTGACTTGTTTCAATCATCCCAAAAGCCAAGATCTTCCAATTTGTAGCCTGATTCTCCTCCAACCCAGAAGTATGACTGCTGTCCTGGGAGAGGCAGCACAACAGATGAAGACAATCGGAGGAATGAAAGCACGGGTTCTAACACTAGTGATCCATTTCCCGGTGTGTAACCTTGAGCAAAGCACTTAGTCTATGCTTAGGTTTCCTCATCTCTAACACGGCACTAATCCCATTTCGGCAAGGTTGATGGGAGAACAGTAGAATCACATACATGAAGGCATTCTGTTGTTGTTTCAATTTAGATGTCCTAGACCAATTCAACATATTACAATCCACAGTCTGGAGTGTAAATTAATATGTCTCTATTTTATTTCCATTTCTCAGCTGATATTGTTACACAATTTTACAGCATTGGCAAATGGCACGAAAATGTGCTCCCAGCATAATGAAGCTTCTCATACCATTTTTCCTGCTGCTGCAGGACAGGATGTTGCACCCAACAGTGTAGAAGCATCAAGGATGGGGCTGTCGAAACATACCAAGGACCTTCAACACCAATCGATGCAGATGAAGGGCCAGCTATAAACTTCTGCATGCATGCAGGCTGCATTTTGTGGCATCAGCTATTTCCAGCATTGCTACTGTACTGTAGGCATATACATATGTATGTATATGTAGATATAATATATGTGTGTATATATATATATATCCATTCCCTTTTCTTTCTTTTGGTTGTGAAACAGTATGAAGACCCAAGATTATGCATGAAATGGTCACAGCACAATGCAAAAAGTAAAGTGTCCCCTACAACCAAGGTGGCCAGGGCATGTTGAAATTCGCTTTGCTGTAGTTCTGCTTACACCAGCAATTCTATAGTCATACGTGGTACACACAAGAGAGTTCAACATCATTAATCTGCGCCATAAATGGATTCCACTGAATCCATTAAGAAATTTCTACCACAGATTACTTACTAACATGCCACATATGCACAATCTAGCATTCTTGTAAATGAGTCTGATGTGTTAGCATAAATCCAGGGCTATTTTGACAAGCTTCGGAAAAACTAGTGATTCTCTGCCAAGAAATGTTTAAAGCTTGCCTGAAACTTTAAAATACATCCATTCTGGCATGCTGCTTTTGAACGTTTTTAATGGCTGTACTAATAGCTTATAGTTCTTCTTCAACAGTACACGGTGCACTACAGAAACAAGGGTGGCTGGATACTCCTTACAGCAATAACTGCGAATTCGGATGGCACTTAATTGGCCTTCTTTCCCCAAAGGGGCAACATGTTGATCCCCATCTGATACTGGTTCTTTTGAGAATCATCTGGCTACATTTAACCTTGGTCTGGGGGTTATCTGAAATGTGATTTGCCTCTAGATTTTTTCATATGCTAGTAACCCTATTGAACTTTACTTTCATAACAAACATATCTATGTATTCAAGCCCAAACCCACTTTACATAAATTTGACTTTGATTCAACCAGTATTTTCTAGAACATAATTTTAAATAGGAGCAGAAAACGCTGGTTGAATCCATGCAAATTTTAAAATGTAAATATTTTAATAATCAATTTCTTTTGAATAATCACATCATAAAGTTTAAATTTCTGAAACAGATTCCTTGTACCTAAAAATATCCTGTGTATTTGTCACTCCATAAACTTGTATGGAACACAGGATGACTCAATTTGCCGTACTGGATGCCTTTTTTTTTTTTTCCTTCATAACCCTCCAACGTTTATGCTGAGTAGTTACAGAAATAAGAGCACTTAGGAATTTTATTTTTTCCCTTAAATCATTGAGAATCAAAACTTGGACACAAATTTAACTTATTCTGAGCATGCAATCTGCTTATTGAATAAAACTATAATGAATTTATAACAAACTATTTACAAGAGTGGTCATTTGTGGCATAGGTAACACATTTAAATATTTTGCTTTTTATGAAGAATTTGGGCAAGAACTAGGAAATTGTATATATCGAATGCTAATAACAAAAACCTTCAAATCACCTGTACTTTACAGATTATAAGTTTCAGGTGTGCCGCACTGCAGTTCAGCATGTGTATACACTACCCTATATAATTTCGATTGGTCAAAACACCTGCGTGATGGACTGAGCCCAACTGAGAATTGCTTGTGTAAATATCATTTTAGTAGCTTTAGAAATGGAGCTGCGACAACTTCGGAGCACTTATAAATGGCATAAAAGCATTCTGCCGCTCATCAGAGAGAATGTGTAGGCCAACAAGAGGTATCTTTGAAACCCCATGCTCTTAAAAGCACCCTCTACAGCCCTCGCGGACACGCGACTCCCACAGACCTCAGCGGGAACTCCGCGTGCGTCGGGGCTGTCGGACCGAGCCCTATGAGAGTTGGTTTTTAAGAAACAAAGCTGTAAATTAGCAAACCTGGTTGGCTGTGGCGGTTGCAGCGAAGGGAACACTTGTGGCAGATGTTGTTGCTGCGGACACAGTGGCTGGCGTAGCACCGTGCACCATGGGAACTTTCGGAGGGAAAATCATATAAGCAAACATACAGAAGAGTGTAGCAATATGGAAACCATGGCAACACGGAGGAGATAATTGGGCATGGTATTTATCACAGCGACAAGCCGTGTGACGGGGCATCATCACCAGTGAGTCACATGCAATCACAGCGCAAAGCAGGACAACATTCCAAGGAGAGAAGAGGAAAGGGGATGAAAGAGAAAAAAAAGGGGAAAAAAAGCTTGTTACCATCAAATCAAGAAAATTGACACAAACAGGCTTAATTTGCTAAGTCAAAAACAAGAATTTTATATAGTGTTCATAGTCAGACATTCAAAATCTAAGTCAAAATACAGGTATTTACTTCATATATACAGTTATCTGTTTGAATAAAAGTGTGTTTTCTTATTTACTATTGTAAAAATATACAATATATTACTTTCATGAGATAGTTTTTTTTTTTTTTCTTACACACCAGAACTCATAGTCCAATCAAAATCCACCAAAGGTGATTAAAGGAAACTTGTGTGTAAAGAAAACATTTATGTGAGCCCATGTCAATTAAATAGAAAATGGCATTTAATTGACAGGTGTTAGTAAAAAGGAAATGGACTTGCCCAATAGATACAAGTTAAACTTAGCAGTGGATTTTGAGGGGCTGTGAGATGCACCATAGGTTTAAGATAATCAAGAAACAAAGCTGGCACCTACCAACACTTGTAGCGGGTGTCATGCACAATATTGAGCCTGCCCATCATGCATTGCAACAGGAAGGTGGATTTGAAAAGGGAAAAGAATTAAAACATCCCATCACACGTGTAATTAGGAAATTCATTTGAACAAAGAAGAAAAATTGTTATTATGGGAACAGTGGCATGTAACTGTCAGCACAATCAAATCATACAATAGCATAGTGATCAATTAGAACTAGTCTCAAGTGAAGAATAAAAGCCAGTTTAACTGTGTGCTGGTACACGTTGTTTCTCCTAATTGCTGCCTACAAATAAAAGTATTTTGAAAAAAATTGAAACCTGCTTAATTCTTTTAAAAATAATACTGCAATTTGTTTTGTTTTAATCTGGTTACTAGCCATCTGGTAGCTTTGCTATTTCTGACTTTAACCTATGAACTGAGCACATGTTAAATCATTAGAGAAATTTATTATTAAGATGCTAAATAATTCAACGCACAAAACTGACTTAACAATGTGATGAAACCAAAACATTCATTTTCATTCCTTTGGTTTTATTTATTTCCCTGTTCACTGTAGCGACAACAACACAGACATGGAAGGGGGTTGTGATCATCCATACAGGAACTTTATTCGGAGGGGTACCAAGCAATAAATTATGCATAAAGCGAACGTGAACTTCTGCATTGCCTTAGTTGGGAATTTAAATGTAAGGAAAACATTTAGATGGGATATACTTTCGTATAAGTCTCGAACTGATTTACTTAGTAGGTATCTGGGAAAACAGACTGGTTTTCACTGCTGGTTTAGACCCTCAGGACTTCTTGGAATATCAAGTGTTCTACAAAATTTCACATCCAAAAAATGGTGGATTGGATTTCAATAAAAACCCTGAATGGGAGATAATGAAGATATATATACATTGCATATGGGGTGTTAGCACTGGTTCACAACGGCTCCACCACGACGTTACGATCAATATTACGTAATATAGTCCCTGTTCTCTTTGACGTATAAACATTGCAAAATCTAACTTATTTTACCAAGTACAGGGCACTTTCCCACATACTGAATTACTGTTCTTTCTATGAGATTATTTTAGACTTCTAGGTTTTAAAATATCAAATGATTTTATGTTTCTATCTGAATCTTGGTGCATCCTATTTAAATACTAGCAGCATCTGGGATGAACATTTGTTAGAAAAATATCTGCCAATTGCGTCTTGTCAGAGATGGCCCTATAAAACAAAGCTGCCATTGAGAAGCACAGATTACTTAACTGGCGTCCTTGTAACAGCTGCAATTAGACTGTTATCACAATTAGACCGTGGGCAAAATGGTCAGTGATTAAACTAGGTAATGGAGCTAGGGAGGCATCCTCTCAGGCGGAGTACTATTACATCGATAGGCATTATTTAAGACACTTGAAGATCTCTGTCATTTGCTACCACTACTGAGTCAAAGACTTGTGAAAGACAACAAAAACAAACCAGTAATAACAAAGACGGTAATTTGAGACAGTAGAGCAAGCAAAATGTAATACTCTAGATCTTATGAAATCATGATCCTATAATAGTGGGGTGGGAAGACTGAGAAGGAGAGGATGAAAAGATGAATGAAAAGGAATAATGTGCAATTTGATCAATATTCGTTTTAAATACTGCACAGGTTGTAGGTTTTAAATTTATTATTTATTATTATGCTGCAATTTGCCTACTGTATTTCATCCCATGCATAATTAAGGCTGCACATGCTGAAAATGAGTTAACCTTACCCTATCTCTCTAAAACTCTAAAGCATTTATGATTTGCATTTCCGTTTGAGTTATCTTACTAACATTATAACCAATGCACACAGTTTTGAGAGGGATTTGCAGCAAATAAACATAAGGCAGCAATGAAAATACTAGCCAGGGTGCAATAACTCACAAATATGAAGACATAATGCTGTAGGACCCACTTACCAAAAACAAAAATCACTTTTGAAATGACCATAATATCCATCTTTACATCAGATGGGTTGATTTATTAATAATGGTTGTACAAGTAGCCAATTAAAGTTTTTTTTTCAATTTTCGGCACAAGGCAACATTTAAGTGAATGTATTTGTCAATTTCGAATTTCCCCTACAAAGATATTTGCAGAGCAGAATGGTGTGTTTCTGAGGAATGCAATACTTTAATTACATGATATTTATATTAAAATTTTAAATTGATCTGGAGGAAGGTGCAGAAAAAATTACTAGGAAGGTACGTTACAAATGAGACGTATGTGTAGGTAAAATCAGTTCAAGGAGAAAGGAAGGAAGTAGAGAGAAAAAGAATTATAATGGAGATTTGGTTGGAGGTTTGAACTTAGATATGGTAATTCAAGCCTATTTAGGTAGGTTATGATAGAAGTATAAAGCTGATTTAAAGTCTTCTAAAAATAATTTATATCATTTCAAACAAAAAGTTCACAATCAGCTGAATTATTCACAAAATTGATATCTAAAGAAGCAACAGCTTCATACAATTTATTTCTGTTTCTATTCAATCTACTGAATTCTATTTTACTGCACTACTGAGTTGGGAAATAATAAATAAAACTCAGGGCTTACTACATTCCAGGCTTTTTTCTAGACTCTTAGACCTGTCTATAAATGCGCTTTAAGAAAATGTTTTTATCAAATATGTTTAGAACTCAAACACAACTCTATGCAATAATTACTACTATTATCCCCATTTTATAGATGAAAAAAATGAAAGCATAGAGAAATTATATCTTGTGGTAGAGCTGTATTTAAACTTCCAAGCCAGATCTGTAATCACTATGCTAAGTTTCAAGTAAACCATCTGCATTAATTTCATTAACTATAATGAAAGTGATAAGCTGGAAATCTTTGTTTTCTATTCTTTCTGTAAAAACAACCCCATCCCTCTGCAACTTCCCTCTCACTCCAACCCCTCAGGAAAGTCTCCTGGCCTTTTGTTTCCTTATTTCTGGTAGTGCTGCCACGCAAGGCGAAGCTGAAGCCGTTTACAGCAAACTTATTTTTAGGTCTTTTGAAGTCATAACCCTAAACTGACTGAGTGGCAATATGCTAGGAGGAGAGAAGAGAGGTGTGCTTCTGAGGATCGCATGTAGGCAAAAACTGTGAAGGAGAGCAGAGAGAAAAGTTCCTCCGACCCTGGAGAGGAGGCGGGCAGTGTGCAGGGTCCCCGGGTAGTGAGGCATGTGGCGTGTTCTTTCACAGCAGCCCTGCAGGCAGCAGGCTTTCCAGGGGAATGGGCTGCTAAGGGAGGGAGGCTAAGCGGTTCAGGCAAGGATGCCTGTACCCAAGGCAGGCATAGAAGCCCTGGAGTACCTGCCTTCAAGAGATCTTGTAAACATGGACACTGAGTACATCAGCAGTGACCAGTGCTGACTGAAGAATGGAGAATGGTAGCCTTTCTGAGACTATTGGACGGCACAGCACCTCTGCTTGAGTAGACACAGAAAGAAGAGGTGTGAGGATGGGGTTCTGGAATTCCAGTCATGCCGCCTGATATTTCTATCCAACACTAGGAAATTGGAGTTTAGAATTGGACTTAATTTCAGTTCAGGAAAATAAATCTGATGTAAATAAAAGTGTTATTTCTCACACACTCTAATTTCAGGGGTGAAATTTATAACTACAACATAAGTAGACCCTAGATTATGCATAATCTGTATAAATAGTGAATTTAGTTTTAAAGGGTGAAGGTTAAAAAAAAAAAGGACTATATATCTAAAAAAAAAAAAAAAAAAAAAAACAACACCAAAGCTTCAATGTGAACTTAATCCAAATTACTTGTATTTATCTTTAAGTGAGATGGAGGGTGTCAAAACAAAAGGCCAGAAAGCTTTCTTGGGGTGGGTGGGAGGGAGATGCAGTGGAATGGGGTGGATTGAATGAATGGAAAGATGGATGAATGGATGAGTAGACGGCTAGGTGGATGGAAAACAGGGAAGGAACAGGAGAAAGAGAGGAAGGGAAGGAGGTACGGTGAGAGAGAAGAATAGGTAGATGGTTAGAAGGATGGATGGATAAATGGATAGGTGAATGCATACATGGATGGATGATGGATAGATGGGCATAGGCCACGTCAGTCCCAGTTTGTTCTTAAAAGTTACGGTATATACTAATTTTTCTTAGCTAGCTAGCTGGCTTGACACTGAACCCTGATCTTTTGCTAGCAACTTACTCTGTATACAGAGTTACCTGCTCTAAAGATTTAGCCAACCATGCTTCACTGTAACTTCAATGAAATAGACCTGCATGTCCCTGAAGTTATGATTGACGCAACAGACTACAGAGCTCTAAAACTCTAAACTGCAAAAAATAAATGACTTCCTTTTTCTAATCAGTTCCAATAAAGTCTTCAGAATATAACTTCCAAATTATAATACTGTGGTTAGATAGGATGCTCTGGTCATATAATTCTTCTATACGTCTGCAGAATAACCTAGACTTTGGAAAATGACTTTCTTTTTCTCCCAGGTGTTATACATAAGATGACATATGAATCTGTGGTAGGATGGATTTTCTGTAGTTCTCAAAGTATATTTAAAAACTTAGTTTACAATATTTCAAAATTGAGAGATTTCACATATGAACATCCAAATGTCCAGAATATCTGGAAAAAAAATCATAAGATCTGGCAACACTGGACACCAGGGCCACTGCATTAGGCTGTACAAGTTTGTATACAACCAACCCTGGGAGGAAGAGACACAACCACCCCTTGTTCACGAAGACTCTGATGTATATGATGTATATGGAACCACACTAGGCGGACAATCCTCTAAGGCAGCAAAGGGCTAAGTCTGAACATTGACCGTCCCCTTTAGACTGGGCCTGTGCTCTCCAGTGCCTCCCAGACCCCACAGCTCCTAGTTTATTTCTTACTCACTTATTCACGTTTCCTGCCTGGCCCTTAAGGCATTTGGGTTTTCTATTCTCTGCATTAGATTTCTCTCCTTTCTGGCTGTCTGATAAAGTGGTTTGGCAGAAGTATAAATGGGCTATCTATTTTAACTTTTTAATGCCATAGTGGCACACAGGTACGTATGACAATGAAAATTTTATTTTTGGCTGCGCAATGCGCGGCATGCAGGACCTTAGTTCCCTGACTAGGGATCGAACCCGTGCCCCCTGCAGTGGAAGCGCGGAGTACAAACCACTGGACCGCCAGGGAAAGTCCCGACAATGAAAATATTTTTAAGGAATGATGGCGGCAGTACTTATTTCTGATTATGTGACTAATAAAGGTTAACCTGAAGCTTAAGCTCTTTAAAACTGGGTTACAAATAAATCTTATTTGATATTACTATTGCAATAATTTCATAGCATGTTGACTACAAATATCAAGAACAGAATATTTCTGATGCAAATTCATCATAAAAATGCAAATTCATCTTAAAAATTTCAGCATATTTCAATATACTGTGGCACATTTTATTTAAATTAACAATGCTTAGTTTCTAGAACAGAGAGATAAGTATGACTCTGACTTATGAAGGTATTTATTGTTTTTCTCTGACTTGACCTTACCTATCGTCTTTTGCTCTGTCCTATCCACAGACTAAAAACCATTCCAGGGAGAGACTATTGTCATAAGTCAGAGTCATGCATATCATGCAATTAATGATTATACTTATTTAGAAAAATCTTCAGTCATTTGAATGTTTTTGGAGAAACTGATGCAAAACCCATTTGATAAAACAGATTACTTTAGGTTTCTTTAAATAATTTATGGAAGAAGTTAGATTTATTTTTATTTTTAGATTTTTAAATAGGGAAACTGTCATTTCTAGGAGTAATGTTTTATTCAATGAAATAAACTGACAAAAATAATTTTTAATTTCTTCAAAGAGATTATGGTAGTTACCTACAATCCCTTGAAACTTTTGTCTACTGATCTGACTATAGAAAAATTGATAGATTATTTGTTGGAGACAGCATAAATCCAGGGGCATGCAATTTATACTAAAGCAAAAAGATCCATTTCTGGAAATCTCTGAAAAACTGTATACGTTGAGAAGAAATTTTTTAATCTTATAAAACTTAAAACAAATGTGACTTTTCCCTCAGAATGCAACAAATACCCTACAGATCAAAATGATTTAATTTCTGTTCTAAAATGGACAAACTGCAACTTGATAGACACTATTTCATGCGTACAAATATCATTTTATCTGTGGTTCTAGGACAGGCTATTTCAATTAGTGGAATATTCTAGTTCATTGACTGTTACTACATATTCTACATAGGGATGGCTAGTTTTCAAAGATGCGCTGTATATAAAGTTGGGCTTAGCAGTAAAAACTAATGTGAATATACTTTATTCTCATTATTCAAAAACAAATTATCACATTCCCTCATGGCATTTTCAACGTAATGCACTTGTAAATACTGTTAACATAGTATAATATACTAACGGGGCTGGATCTCTGACATACACATCTAGTCATAAATTTATCAATTTAATTAATAAAATTATTGTATTAAATAAATCTCTTAACACATGGTAATTTTTTAGAAAGATTAAGAGGTAAAGAGGAAAATAAGATTAGAGTCTCTGGTTAGTTGAATTCCAGATTACAAGAAGTGTAATATGTATTTTCTGAAGTAAATGATAAGTGAGCAAAAATAATAAATTTCCAGATAACTAATTTTCTGATTATTTATGTTTTTAAATTGTATATCTTTGTGTATAGTTCTAGAGTATGTTTATTTGACTAAGGTGTAATCAACTGAAACCACAAATGTAAAACTCAACAATAAATGTAAACTTCACTGAGCACTTAGGGCTACTTCAATATTAGCTCAGGAGGGACAACTTTAAGTGATGTATACTGATTGGTACTGATAAGAGCACTTTTTAAGAGCTCTGGAACACAGAGTCAGTTTTTTATTCTCCACCTTGAAAACAAAAAGGCTGAAAAATAAAAATCAAAACTGAAAAGTGTCATTTCATACAATTCAAATGAACTCTATGGAATCATGAAGGCAAAGGGGGTCTTACAGCAGGAAAGGGTCATAAAATAGCTTGACAGACATATAACGATCTTGAGGAAAGAGAAAACAAAGGAAAAGAACTCTATTTCAATTCCAAATTACACAAACAGAAATAAATATATAAAACATCAATGATGTCTAATCCGTCTTTCATTAAGCTAAAATTCTTAGTTTTTAAGGAAGACCGTAGGAGATACCTCAGACAAGTTTCCATCTTACCTTCCACCTGCTCTATGGCTAAAAACAACTGGGGGCGTGGTTTATCTGCTCTACCAGTAGAACTCTACATGGATCATCAGATTCATTTATTAATAAACTCAAACCCCTTACCTGGTGGGAGAAATGCTGTATGCTGTTGCAACTGCATGTTGGCTAGAGCCTGTTGGTATTGGAAAATACCAGTGTTAAAGACTGCGGTGGCACCGTTGGTTTTTTCAAGAGCAGGCCTCTTTGGTAATGGGGGAAGTACAGCTTGAGGAATTCCCTGTTTAGTGAATGAGTATAAAAAACAAATACCAGTAAAAAGAGAAAAAGAAAAAAGAAAAATCAGTTGAAGGCTAAAATTGTTAGGAAGCATGAACAAGCAAGCAGCAGAGCACTTAACTACCCAAGGGGAAAAAACATCCAATAAACAAAAATTTAAAGGGGGAAAAAAAAAAAAAAAGCAAGATAAAAGCTTTAAGGGAAGCATTATTTTTGTCTTGGGGGGGGGAAAAAAACCCCACTAGTATGAGAGCACATGTTATAAAGTGTTAAGGTGTTTTAAGTCCCATAATGCTTCAGGCTTTCTGGGAGAAGCCACTGATTTGGGAAAAGAAGAAAAGCTGCACTGCGAGCTCCATGAGGATTGACAAATATAAGCAATGTTAAGAGTTAATTGTACGGAGTGACCGAAACAGGTAAAATAAAAATCGGTCCCGCTCTGCCCCTCCCCCCATGTCTACCTAAACATGCACATGTCCCAGAGCATGCAAGTTTTTTTTTTTCTTAAAACACTGAACTAGAAATATTAAAAAGTCAATAATTCTATCACTAAAGCCATGCTAACCAAACAGGTACATAAATATACAGTCCAAAAATACATTTTTATTGTCCTTCAAGTAT
Organism: Physeter macrocephalus; assembly: GCF_002837175.3. Taxonomy (NCBI): domain Eukaryota; kingdom Metazoa; phylum Chordata; class Mammalia; order Artiodactyla; family Physeteridae; genus Physeter; species Physeter macrocephalus. The sequence goes on from NC_041214.2 coordinate 16,485,660, forward strand.
TCCATTAGAATATTCTACAATGTAGTTAAACTGAATGTGGGCTGCTGGGCTTTCGAAATCTTTCATTGTATGATATCCGTCCAGGGACTTGTATTACAGTCTTTCCACTAATTTTGTCAGGAAACCACACTCAGTTTTTCATTGTACTTTACAACTTTATAACAGAAAAAGGAATATATATTTTTAAATAGATTAAAAAAAAAAAACTTGTATCTACAATAAAGCTACATGCCAAGCTAAAAGGTGAAAGGTCATAGTACCAGGTCAAAGGTTGCCTCGAGGGGTCGCTTCAGTGATTTGACAGCCGACTGAGTCTTAATTAGCAGGCAGCGAGCACATGATGGCAATGGGCCAGTGGGGTTCAAGCGCATTAACATAAACAGCAAGCAGAGGTGCATCATGGGGGCAGCAGTGCATTTTTGGGTAGGTGAGAAAAAACAAATAAAAAAACAAATCATCGGAATGCCATATACAACGAATAACAAGACTAAGCATGCACAATAAAGGCACTACTGAGTTGTTATTGGGAGGATAACTCCTCTTTGTAGTTAATTACAAACAAGATACTCTAACAGAAAAAAAAAAAGAGTGAAAGGAAGAGAGGAGGAGAGAGTCTGCCTTCTGTATTTTTGCTCAAGTATCCGTAAACAAACACAGAAAAGACCTCTCTCGTGATTATTTTACTGTGCTATGAAATACCACACAGTGTTCTTTTCTATGAATATTTTAAAGATTAAGTCATATATTTATGTAAAAAGAAAGGACATTACAACAGCTAAGCAAAGAACAAAAATGGACTCATTAAAATCAGCTCTTAGATCACATTAAAATTTACCTTAAGTATATAGTTGAGTATCTGTTCTAAATGATCCAATTTCTAACTCCTCCTTGAGTACTGCTTTCTCCTTTCTACATAATGGCATAGGCAAGCTTCTCTAGTTTTACAGTTCTGTTTATGCCACAATATTGTTTAAGATTATCTAGATAGCAAACTGTTCAAAATCTTGTAGCTAATTCTAAAAACAATTTTGTTGAAGCAATTCTCCTAAATAGTTACAGATTTTGTTATGGTTAAAAGCAAGATACATGTAGAGAAGAGCCTTGATGTGCAAAAGAACACACCGAAGGAAAACAATGGCTGATTAGATGGCACACAGAAATAGGAGGACCGAAAATGGCAGTATCGTTAAACCGAAAAGGAGACAGGTGTTCTGTACAAAGCAGAAATTTCAGAAACCCTATATCCAGAATAAGACACAGTATTAAGAGCTAGGCCGAGGGTAGGAGCAATCTGAACCATTTGAGGAGTTACCCTCACTTCTCTGAATGGTAACTTCATTATGTATTGTCTGGGATACCTGAACAAACATATCTTCAGCAAACATTTTTTTTAAAAAGGTTAATAAATGAATAGCTTGTTGTCAGATATAGTTGTTTACTTTGCTTTTTTGACTGTTAACGAGGATTGAGCTGAGGTCTCTACTCACCATGGCAGCTGCGGTGGCTGCAGCCTGTGCTGCAGCGGCCTGGTTGACCTGGTATTGGGCAGCCTTGATCTTGGCTTGCAGATGTGCGGGAGGATGAAAGTATTTGCACTTTTCCCTAGAGCATCTCCCTTTGATGTAATCCATACACACGGTGACTGTGTTGTCATTGGTGTCAATCATTGTGCTGTCAGCAGGATGGGCAAACCGACAATCGTTTTCTCCTCTGTTGCAATTGCCACGCTGGTACTCTCGACATACCTACGGGGTCATTAAGTGCACAGGGGTCAGTCAACATGGACAAGTAGAAACTTTCCGAAGATTTTAACTTAAAGTGCAAGACTGGTGATAGAAGCCAACAAATGAAAAGGGGAAAAGATAATTTGCAAAGGAACCACAAAATAACTTGAAAACAATCTTAGTTCGGTATACAAATTATAATCCCATTTCAGTAAAATGTCCATGAGAAAGAAAACACATTTATGATACTAATTATGGTAAAATATCTAATTTAAATTATGTTGATATACTTATTCATTACCAAGGGGGAAAACAGTAACTTTACATAGTGAAGAACCCTGGAGACACCGCTTTAATCAAACAATCAAAGTTAATATCACCAGTAATAAAGACATAATGACATCATGTACCTACTGATATGATGCACTGAAAAAAGGATACAACATTACATTTGTTGTTATTACTGCTGAGAACGCATAACCTGAATTTATTTAACCATGAGGAAACATCAGACAAACTAAAATGGTAGGATGTTTTACAAAATGACTGATCAGTACTCTTCCAAAGTGACAAGGTCATGAAAGACAAAGAAAGATTGAGACACTGTCACAGACTGAATGATCCTGGAGTCAGAGAAAGGATGTTGGTAGGACAACTGGTGAAATCTGATTAAGGTCTGTGGACTGACTAATAGCAGCATTATCAATGCCAATTTTCTGGTTTTGTGAGTGGTAACATGGCTATGTAAGCTGTCAATATTTAGGTAAGCTGGGTGAAGGACAGGCAGGAACTCTTGGTTCTATTTTTGCAACTTTTATGCTAATCAGAAATTATTTAAGAGTGAAAGTGTAAAAAGTAAAATGATAGCTTTTTCATAAAATGTTTCCAAGAGCTAAGTTTTTGATCATTAGAGATTTACCTGGTAGCTATAAAAAGCAGATGGAAAAAGATTAGTTTTTGTTACTGTTTGTTTTATATCTGTTAATTTTGGATGGGGTCCCTGGGGAAAGGTGAAAATGGGTTATTTTTCATTCATTTGCTCGATTTTGACTCTTACTATTAAAGTTTGTCATGGTGCTTGCTCTAATCAAGAGGTTGCCGGGGCCTCCCTGGTGGCGCAGTGGTTGAGAGTCCGCCTGCCGATGCAGGGGACGCGGGTTCGTGCCCCGGTCCGGGAGGATCCCACATGCCGCGGAGCGGCTGGGCCCGTGAGCCGTGGCCGCTGCGCCTGCGCGTCCGGAGCCTGTGCTCCGCAAGGGTAGAGGCCACAGCGGTGAGAGGCCCGCGTACCGAAAAAAATTAAAAAAAAAAAAAAAAAATAGAGAAAAAAGAGGTTGCCGGCGCTGTCTTCAGTCAGAATAGTTTGACCTTTTTACCACAAGAGGGCCATCTAAACACAGAATGCCCTTATATTTTTATGCTCTTACTTCATGCTTCAAGGATGTTTCCGTTTTGTTTTTCACAAATCTTTTTACAAACTGAGCGAATGCAGACCCTGAACACTCATTTTTGGAATTCATCAAGGGGAAAAAAGGGGGGGAACCCCGTTGTGATTTAAAAAAAGATTTTCTTGGATTTAAGTGCATGAAATGATCACATTTAATTCTAGGCATTTCCCCCTTTTACATCCATATCCCATTATTGAGGAAAGTGCTTCCTTTTAAAAAGGTCTCTATAATTTGTATCGTGGTATATCTTAAAAAAATAGCATTATAAACGACATCTTTCACCATTTGGAAACCTCAAGCTAGCTAAAGCATTGCATTCCACATAGCAATGAGCCAACTCTATTCATCACAATTTATGTAATTTTTAAAAATTATTAAATAACTACTCTGTGCCAGACACTCTGAGAGATACTAGGAATACAAAGATGACTTAGGAAGTTACAGAAGATCCTTTTTTTTTTTTATCGTTGCATTGATCTTCTTGAACAAAAGAAAAAAAGGATATCCAGGAGTTTATAATTTGAAAAGCAGAAGTGGTAAAGCTGTTATCCAGAGCTATTGTCCTCCACTCTTCACTGTGGACTGGAATCAGCTGTGCAGCTTTCTACACCGCAAATCCCCCACTCACTAAATTAGACCCATCTAAACAGGAAGAAAGGAACACTTAAATGAGGATAAAAACTCCTCGCAGGGCTTCCCTGGTGGCGCAGTGGTTGAGGGTCCGCCTGCCGATGCAGAGGACAACGGGCCCGTGCCCCGGTCCGGGAGGATCCCACGTGCCGCGGAGCGGCTGGGCCCGTGAGCCATGGCCGCTGAGCCTGCGCGTCCGGGGCCTGTGCTCCGCAACGGGAGAGGCCACAGCGGTGAGAGGCCCGCGTACCGGAAAAAAAAAAAAAAAAAAAACCTCTTCACGTATATATGTAAAATTACGCTAAATTGATACCACAGCATAAACAAAAAAGTTACTTTTCTGTTTAAACAAATCTGTGTCAATGCAGCCTCATCCAATAGGAAACCATCTGTGTTCGGACACTACTGTTGTTAGCTCTTCAGTAATTCCTGCTTTCTCAAATATGCTCGCAAAGAAACTGGCAGCAACTGAACCAACACTCTTTTCCAATTTCTCTCACTCTTTGCCACACCGACAAGAAAGGAGATCTGAAGGTAGTCTATCTGTAGGATCTTGAATAGCTATTAAAATCAAAGATTTGCAATTTTTCAAAAACAATTATGCCAGTGCTGGTGCCAGAAATTTGAGCATCATTCTCCCAAAATATAGCCTGAGTGCCAGGCTGACTTTGACTTTTTATTTCTCTGTCCATCTCAACAACGTTCTTTTTATTTTCAGGGACGTGAACTTAAAATCAGGTTGCATAAAGACGATCATTCTAAGACCCCTTCTCGTCCGTCTCCATTTGCTTTATGCATGTGTCAGTGTGGTTTGTATAGGTTAATAATTGGTTTATTACAGTTTTGTACTCTTTACTGTCTTGCAGGATGCATTGAGGGAGAATTCTAAAAAACATTTAAGCAGAGTTGATAACTAGCAGTTAGCTCAGAATTTTGTTCCTAAATCCAGCCTTTTCTGATGTTCCAAGAACTTAGTTAACTGTTTTTGCATGATATACATTTGACTGTTTTATTTTTTTTTCCAACTTAAGGTTCCTCCTGACAAGAGAAATGGAACAGAAGAAATATACTGAAATAGCTGTTCTCCTATTATTCTTGCCTTTGAAAAAAATAGAGAAGAAATTGAAAATCTCTTGTGAAAACTTGAACCGGTGAGAGCTACAAGGCTAGAGGGGCTAGAGAAGTTTGCCAGGCTTTGGATGTATATATGGATTGTTGGGTACCTATCCGAACAGAACAAACTTCCCAAAACTTTTCAAACAGATTTTTCTCTAATAATGACCATCAATAAAATGGGATCTATCCCTTGACTGCTGAATATGGGTTTGGCCTGATAAACTCAAGAAAACTTTAGACTGTGTTGCTTCCCCAAAAGAAATCTCTTAGTTGTAGTATTGCGTTACCAAATTATAGTTGACAGACAACATTTCAACAAATCTAACCTTATAATTCAAATCAGGATAAGAAATTACGCAATTTACCATACAGAGAATTTGGAACAAAGAAGATAAAATTAAATTTGAAAACACTAACAACATTATGGCTCTTTTTTCTATTCTCATCCAATCTTCTGCACGAACATATTTTTCAAATAGTTGTAACTATAGTATGGCTATTACTTGGTGATCTGTTTTTGCTCAACAATGTAGCATAAGCTTTTTGTTTGTCTGTTTTACTTAATAGTGTCCAGAGTCATCATTTTTGCTGGCTGCATCAAATTCCATAAAATAGATGTGTATAATGTAAAAGTAACCCTTTCAGAGAACATCTAGATTATTTCCAATATTCCCATATTACAAATAATGTTGCAAAGAGTATATTCATGACCACGCTCTAAAAAATCATTCTCTAAGGATAAATGTGCAGAAATGGCATTAGTGGGTCAACATATATAAGTACTTTTTACAGTTTGGTAAGTGGTTTTCAAATCTAGGTGAAAATAATTCCATCTATTGATATTAGCTAAACACATAATGTGCTTCAATCAAAAAGAATGTTTGTAAGTATAAGTACTTATATGTACTATAAGTATTAAGGCAGTTGACCTATACACACTACTATATATAAAATAGATAATTAATAAGGACCTACTGTATAGCACAGGGAACTCTACTCAGTACTCTGTAATGCCCTATATGGGAAAAGAATCTAAAAATGAGTGGATATATGTATACATATAACTGATTCACTTTGCTGTACACCTGAAACTAACACAACATTGTAAATCAACTATACTGCAATAAAAAAAAAAGTATTAAGGCAGGATTTGCTTTGGAAATCAGGTAAGTTTTGTAAACTTTCATAAAAAATGGATGAGAGGTTGCTTTTACAGTAAAAACCGTCATTTCAATAAAAATATTCACTGAAAACATTAAAGTACTAAATTCCATTTCCAGAAAAACACCTTTGACATATAAACTTTAAATAATCAAAAGAAAAAGCAATCAGAAAAACTTCCCAAGGAAATCTAAATTAATTCTACATAAACCTTCTTTTGTTAATTAAACAGCAGTAGTAGGGTGGAAAGAGAATAGAGTTTAAAATGATAAATTTTCAGTTCTATCTAGTGTTTATATTTACTAGCTCTGGAATCATGAATACTGAATAAGATAATGTACAGATAGCTTAAAACACACTATACAAATCTGGTTAAACAGTTCTGTTATTTGATATCAGTTTCTATAAACATGACAAACATATTTCAAAATGGTCAAAATAATAATAGGTTATATAAGTAGTATTAAATTCATCATTACTTTGCAAAGTGAAGGCTTGAGAGTCTAAGGAAATTAAGGTCAATGTATGAACTTATTCAAAACTAGGCAGCCATTTGCATGCTCTTTAAGAGACATTCTATGTTTTGTGCTTAACATAGTTAACTCAGTCATCTTTAGAGACTAACATTCAAAGCAGGAAGAGAGGGCTAATTGTAACAGGGAAAAGGGACTCTCAGGGTACTTTAGTACTTTGGGAAGTCAATTTAAACCTAATGGCCAATATTAAGGAGCTTATTCAAAGACATACATACCCGTTGTTCAACAGTAAGCATCATGGACTTTATTAAGTTTGAGCTAACACAACACTTTACAAAAGAAATACTGGATAATCAACAATTTTATCAAAGAACCCAAAGCATTACAGGTCATGAATCTAATACAAAGAAATTACCTGTGTTTTCAATTCAAAAAGAATTCAAATATCCACATCTTAAAATTCTGGTGATTAGGGGAAATGATCTTAGTTAATTGTTTGTAAAATTACATTCCCAAGATAAATATCTGATGATGCGATATCTAGTTTCAGTCTGTTATTTGATAATTGTACAAATTTGGTCTACCTGAACCTCATTTTATAAAGAATGAAGAAAAAGACATCTACTTTAGCTACCTCAGAGAATTTCTGTTAAGATCAACTGGGAGTTTTCTTTGAAATCTAAAAGGTGGAACCTATCATTACCACCAAGCCAGTGAAGACAAGCATGTTTCTATAGATGATATAGCTAAGAATTTGTCATTTGACCTTATGTAACTAAAAAAATCAAATCTGAATATATAGGAATGACCGACTAAATAAAAATTCCCATTAAATCCACTGCCAGGTTTTCATTTATTCATTTCTATGCATGACAGGACATCTGAAACAAGCTCATCAATATGCTAAATGTTCAAATCTATAGTTACCTTTATTACTCCTTCTAAATAACTGCAAAGATAGGGACATTTTAGCTTTAATTCGTATGAAGAAATTGGTGGAAAAACAGCAAATATGAGTTGGCTAAGCCAGGATTAGCAATTCCCTTATTTTAAACAACTTACAACTCTGTCATCTCTAAAACAAAACGCAAACTAATCACAGACAGTAATAATCGACAGAGACTAGATGTTTTAAATGGGGGGGTGTGACCACATTTTAGAGAGTCATTCTAAAGCCTTATTACAATTAAAAAAAATGTAGACTACATAGACCTGTGTGCATAAAACTCAATATTTCTTGGTAATTTTCTAAAGAAATTAAAATATCATACAAGCAGTAGCCAAACACTCTCTACAAAAATACGGAAGTAAAATAATTCTATCAATAAGCCTTTCTTATCTTATTAAAAGCATTTGCTTTTCTAATCTTATTTTGAATTGCGTCTTTTATATGCAATAGATCATGACAAATCTATTAAATACCTATAATAATGTCATGTAGGAATGCCTTTCACTATCACTTGAATCCACATTTATCTTTAAATGCTCTTTTTTGTGTAGGCAGTAGGTATCATATGTTTTTATGCCTATATGAAAAAAGTCACTAGACTCTTCTGTGTCAGTAAGTAGTCGAAGCATTCAGTATCCAGTGGTCTGAATTAGAAATTCATGTCATGATTACCTCAGTAGAATAAAACTTTCGGCACATGAATACTTTATTTTAAAACAAACTTTAACTGAAAAGTATCAGAGGCCGAGTGGTTTGCTCACCTTTCCTGGAATATGTCATATGTTTTTGTCATATAGACTATTGATATAAAAATGATGTAGTTCACGAAATGGCAATCTAATGTCTCCATCAGCATATGAAATATGTGGCCACTGGTTTGTTTTTTGTTTGGTTAATGCTGTTATGCGGTATAAATTACCCTAAAAGTTATCACCAATTGCTTAAAATATTTCATAATGCTGTACATTGTGTTCTCAGCAATTTCACAAAATGCAGAATGCTAAATGCATTGGAGGAGGAAGATTTTTGTATGCAAGTAACTATACATGAGGTAAATGATGAAAAGTTAAGACATTAAATAACAGGTGCTGGCCTCCCCTGGAATAGGTATTTTATAGAACATTCGCATTTGGAATCACCTGGCAGATCTGTGCAAAGGATTCCAGAGACCCGCTAAAGACCCACCAAATCAGTCTGTGGGGGTGAGGCCTTGCATTAAAAATGTTTTTTTAGTTTTTAATTTTTTTTTTTTTTGGCTGTGCTGTGTGGCTTGTGGGATCTTAGTTCCCTGACCAGGGATAGAACCCAGGCCCTGGGCAGTGAAAGCCCCAGTCCTAACCATTGGACCGCCAGGGAATTCCCAGGCCCTGCATTTTTCACAATCACCCCAAGTGATTCTAATCACATTAAAGCTTGAAAACCATTGCTCTAGGACTAGGGGCATGAACTAGATGCCATATTTTGTAGCTGGAATGTTCAAAATGTAAACATGCTGTCAAGGAGAACGCTAACACATGTTTAAAATGTGTCATATTTCATCTCTTCTGTTACATTACCCTAAGCTCTGAATAAGGGCATGTATCGTTCTGTGATTAATTAATTGATTAACTGGTTGATTGACTCATTTATTCCTTCACTGACCAAGTTACTGGGCATCATTTATGAGCTTGGCACTATTCTGATGGACGTTTTCTTGTTGTTAATAACACAGCTGATAACCTTTTAAGGCTTCAGGATATTCCTTACAACAGTTTTTACGTGAAAGATGTTCAACAGTTCTTCACTGGATATTGTTGAATAAACAAGAGAATAAATGCATTCATGGATCCTTTTTGCACCATAAAAAATTATTGTGTGTCGTGAAAATAAGTCAAACAAATGATTTCTTTAATTACCAACTCTTTGTAATGAAGCAAAGATATGACTAAAAACCTTAGTCCTTTCCAGTATCTACAGATTCTAACAATTTCTTAAAATAATCATTGAAAATGACCGCTACTTGAAAATTACACAAAGGCATCCCAAGGTCACAAAATGGAATTTTAAAAGCCTCATTTCAGTGACTGATATTCAGGAGATTTGCTTCTCTTTAGAGAAAACCATGAAGACTGAATTTTACAGCACAGAAAGTATGCAGCTACAAGGTCTTTTAAAAGATATCCAACAAAGAATGGATAATATGAATAGTGACAGAAAGCTTAGGTGTGTGTGTTATTTATATATTAAATACCTTTTCAGTAGTTTGTGGCTGGCATTAAACACAGGAAAATGACCTAAATTTCATCTAGAATGTTCTAACTGGAGGTGATCTTAGAGATTATCTGGTATATTCCCCTAATTTAATATGTGTGGAATATGAAGCTCAGAAAATATAAAAAACTTGACCTATGCTTACTCACCTAACTAGCAAAATCACCAGCACTAATCCTTGGAATCGATTTCTGTTTTTCAATTTAACATTTTTTGTAGTATCACACTGGGTACTATAAATATAAATATGTGTTAGTTCTTCTAAACAGAACCAGAAGGCTGATTAAGCTACCGTGTTTTTAACTTCTTCATTGTCTATTTTGTAGCCAAAGAGAGAAAGAAGTGGCAAGAAGAATTGGCCAATATTTTAACTGATTCAAAATCTGTTCACCTCAAAAGGAACTCAAAATTCTAAAATGTACTTGGGAGTTCCGTGAGTTAAAAATAGAGTATAGATTTAAACCCCAAATAACTAAATGTGTAAATTAACTGTGTGCACTTACTGCCACGTCTTTTAGACTCCAAGATGTAGTGCAATTAGCACGAGAGGAAATACCCTGAAGATAGGAGTGTCTAAAATCACAAGCGCTAGCAGAAAGGTGCCCCCTTAGCTTCACATTGCAACATCCTAGCAGGTTGTAACTGTGGCATTGAGTCAGATCCTGTGAAGGAGAATACGGAAGCTGCCCTACCATTAGGTATTTAGATAAGTGGAATTCGGGTTAAAAGGAAATGACAGTCATTGCAACAGTAACCACTTGTTGAGACTATGGGAAAGGAAGACAGACAAAATACTCAAAGTTGCTTCTCGCAAAAGAAAAACAAAACAAAAGACAGAAGTCTTCATTTTAACTAAACACCATACAAAATGTAATCAATTACAGACTACCTAAAATTGTGGGAGGATTAGTTTAAAAGAGTTCTGACCACACAATCAGCCTTTTAAAGAGATTCTTTGACAGAGATTTAACTAGAGACGTTCTCAGCTTTATGAGTATCATCTCCTATTAATAATTAATTCTATCAAGTTCATCTCAGACTGCCTATTTGGTTCCCATTAAACAATCAACAATTACACATTATGAACCCAGGGTTTGCTTCAGAAAGGTCAGCTGGGGGGGGGAGGGGGAGGGATGATTCATACCTTGAGCATCTAATAATTTTTAAATATTTAAAATTTCTTAAATTTCCTCCCAGTTTATCTGCAAACAGCATTAGTTAATCAATGAGCAAGAACAATTGTGCAATGACAGACCACCCACAAGTCCCGGTGTTATCTCTAGCGCACAGCGGAGTCCTTGGTACATAGAGGGCATGCAATTAAGTCTCAACATCCTTCCTGAGTTCTCCTTGTGGAACTGTGTAATTAGGAGCTTTTTCCAAAACGTTCAACGAAAGGTAAAAAATAAGCCTAAAATAAACAAACAAAGGAAAACTCTAAAGGGAACATACAAGCCAAAATTTGCTGCCTCCTCTTTGTACTATCACCTGTATGGGAAGGGAGAGTAATATACTAGGTGTTTAAAAATGTAGTTCTGAGTTCCTACCCCACCGGAACATCCTACCCACGTGACCTTGAATAAGTTATGTTACATCTCTCTCCATAAATTTATCGCCCTGTTAAATGGAGTTAATGATAGTATCTTCCTCATAAGATTGTCTTGGGGATTAGATGTGTGTTGCATATGAAGGGGTAACGCTGTGATTGGTAGATAGTAAATATCCAATAAATATTTATTATTATTACCGTCAAAAAGATGGTGGCAGTTATAACTACTCTGAAATCTGAGATCCTTTGTAATGCATGCAATGAAACTTAATAAACAAAAAACTGGTGCTTATTAAATAAATTCCTGCTAAACTGATAAATTATTATAGTCAATTATGTTCACACAATGGCCTTGTTTTACCGCTTTCTCAGTAATTAAGACACATAAAAGTTCTCAGCACTAAGTATTGCCACATGCTAACCAGGGAAAAGAGGAAGAGCTCATTTGCTCTTTATATGGACACCAATGCTAGATTTGAGAGCTTCAATGTACAGTTATGTTGCCATTTTTCCACTTCGTCTAGAGTTTACCAAGTTCACTAATTTACAGCCATGCTAAAATTCTCAACAACCACTTCAACGTAAGATTTATATCTTTATTTTTCATGTAGCAATAGCAAAGTACATACATCTGATCATCCTTGACTCTAAGACTGAGAGCATCACCCAATTTACAATTTAAAAACTTATGATCACATTTCACAAACAAGGCTGCCTTGCTATTCCAACCAAAATATCATGAGGCTTATGAGGAAACTTGCAACGATAAATTTTGAAACAGTTTGTAGATAGTAACTAAATAACATCTTTATGAGAACAAGCATCACGGGGTTACCCATTATTCTATATACGGATGTTGTGGCTTCTATAAATGTTACATTCATCAAATACAGCATATCTATATTCTAGCCAAATGCTCCAAACACTAAACCAAAACCTCTGCTTTGAATTGTTTTTAACCTTTATGGCCATGGAAGAAATAAACAAAGAGCACACTCTGAAATTTAGAATGGAATACATAAAGACACCAACGAATCACTCCTACCTCAAGTCTGTCTGTCCGCATTAATTTCTGTGCAGCTGCTGCAGGTACAGGGACCCCAGGATTCCCTGTAACCAACATTGGTGCAGTCGGCAAGATCTCTGCTGGAACCAGGCTTGGGGAAACAGGTCCCAGGTAGGGATTAAAGGCTGCTGATGCATTGGTGGCTAAGCTTGGTGCAACTGAAAACATTGGCTGAAAAATAAAATACAAAGCAAAATTTAATCGGCAGGTCTTGGTTCAAAGTTGCTATCCTGCAATTATATATCTATCCTCCATCCATGTATCCATGCATCCATCCATAATCCATTCTTCCTTTGCTTCCCTCTTTCCCTCCCTCCCTCTCTCCATTTAATTGTATGTTTATTTACTCTCATTTAGGATAAGAATGTTTCTTAAAATAAGCATTCATCAAATCAATGTTTTCCTAAAATATAATGGGTAAAATTATCCATTAAATTTTCCACTGGGATTTTGAAGTTTGGGGTCTATAATACTTGCAATTTCTTTTTGAAAAATAGCTCAATCATTCAATACAGAAACTTCTTGTGGTTACCTAATCTCCACCTTTGTCCTGATTTAATCCTGGAAACTTGTCTAAGAAATACATTTCATAATTGCTATGTCAGATGCACTTAAAAAAAAGATCTGTTTACAACTGTTAATAGGTTGCAAGTATCCTATTATCTAGACTAAATAAAGCAGAATTCACAGTGGATAGCAGAATTTCACAGTCAATGTAAACTGTGCATAAATCTTACGCGATACGTGAAAGGTGATGATGACACCATTTCTTCTGAGCATATAAGATAAAGTATTTGGCATATATATTTGTTGCAGGTTTTCCTGGGGAAATTATAAATCTTCCACCAGCCTATTACACCTTTGTGAGATACTTAACGAATTCAGCTTACTAGGGAGAAACTATTCTGAAATGTGAAGTCTGAAAAAGAAGACTTCTAAAGAAATGCATTATGATTGTTCAAGGAAATACATATATAGTAGCATTGAATAAAATGCTACAAGAAAGATTTTTTTTTTGCCAGAAATGCTTTCATGAATATACTGAAATGGTTTCTATTTGTTGATATGAAAATTTGCGTATCAGGAAATATATCTGTTTTTGAGTAAAATTAAATAATTTACCTGAAATCTATTTTAACAATGTGCTTTTCCAGTTTTCAAAAGATAACCTAGCACAATTTTCCACCTTATTGGTGGTAAATTTTCAACTTCCTAATTCCATGGAGTTTTCATTCTTGATGTTTAATGCTGTGTGTAATAATAATGTTTGTTTCCAAAACACAAAAACAAATGGACAAAATGGATCCTGTTCCTTAAGGTAATTTTAAACAATTTGTTATCTTTACCCTGTAGTAAGGAACAGAATCACAGAAATATCTTTTAGAAACAAAGGGACATGAGAATGTAGATAATTCTTCCCTCTGATAGGACTAAAAAGTTAGATGACCCCCGAGTTTATTTAGTATTCAAGAGAGTTTTGGTGTAAGGTTTTATGCAATCAAGATGTATATGTTACAAAAGTAATTCTTATAGCTCAGAAGAAATATCTTTAAAAAAATAAAATATATCCTTTATCTAATTTGGCCCTGACTCATCCTGTATTTAGAAGAGTAAAACAGATTTCAAGTATTCCTTTTTTCTTAGGGCAGTGGTTCTCAATTATGGGTGATTTTGTCTCACAGGGGACATATTTTGCAATATCAGGGGACATTTTTGGTTGTCACAGCTGGGGGGGTGCCAGCTGCATCTAAGGGTAGAGGCTGCTAAGTGTCCTATAACACAGAACAGTCCCTCGTAACAAAGACTTATTACCCAGCCCCAAATGTCAATAGTGCTGGGGTTGAAAATTCCTATCCTAAAGGATACAGCCTTCTCGTGACTTCACAAATTGTTTTAGGACAAAATATTTGCAGCTAGCATATCCAGTCTTACTAAGAAGACCATGTAATAAAGAGTATTTAATATATAATTCGATTCACTTGGGTGAATAAACAATACACCATGGATTCCATCGATATTTTCAAATTAAAATAATTATTGTTCCTCATGTGTTGGTTTGAATGCCATGGTTAGTTGCCCTGCCAGGTTGATGGCTCTTGATGAAGTCACCTAAAGTAATACCTCCGGTCCCCAGTTCCATCCCTGCCCAAGGCAGCTGCCCACAGACAATAGGAAGCTATTGGGGGTTCCAGATATTAACAATCAATAACCTGTCAGAAACTGGGGCCCAGAGCAATCTCCATCTATCAACAGTTACTTATTCAAACAGCAGCTGATCTGATACTGCTTCACTGACTAGTGGCCTGCCAAGGCAGCAGCAACCCAAGAGTTGACCTGTATAGCAAATACATGTTGAACTTGGCTCTCTCTTCAGAAATATTCAGGCTAAACTTACACTGTTACACACTGTCAGACACAATATGTGAAATTTCAGCCAGAAGAACACTCTAATTTTTCTCTTAGATATTTAAGAATTATAAGAAATTGAGCACAGAAGACTAAAAGACTAGTTTAGAATATGGAGAACAGGGCTGGTCAATGTTAATTCTTGCTATGAATTAATATGTATTTCCAGAGAGGGCATTTTAAATGTATACTTCAGAAAGTTATTGAGATGTTTATGTCACTTTGCACAATCTACTATAATTATATAGAAGCAGAGGTCAAACTGACAAACTGATGGAGAGAAGAAAAGCATTCTTATTTTAAGAAAATAAGATCAGTGGCCAGTAAAATTCAGCTTTGTTAAATATCACTGAATGAAATAAATTTATAATCTGCAATGCATATAGTATAGCAGTTGCATATTACAGATAAAAGAATACTTTTATGAGATAAAAATACTCATCTTATTAACTGGAAACAATTTTTCCACTAGATTGTTTCTACAGAGTCGTCACATGAATTAATTTTCTGACAATTCAGCAGAAGAAATTCAAATCTGAAGAACTTTAGGGCACTGTCCCCAAGTAAAATCTGTAGCAGCTTCTAAAATTCTAAAACATCAACTATTAAACAAACATTATCGCCAACTGCTCCCTCTCCAGATAAAGAGTTATTAGCTAAACAGGCAGACAATCGATAATAATAGCTCTATACTTTGAAACTGGATTCTAATAGCTGCCAAAAAAACCCACTGAAGTGCTGCAGCATTCCTTCATTTCTTTTGAATTTCTGTAAATTTGTTATATCCCTTTTTCAAAGAGCACCTTGCTGGGGGTAGGTCATTGCTGGCCCCATCAGAGTGCTCTAATCAGATTAGCGAAGCACTTGAACGGTGGCACTGCCACTTCTCTATTCCAAAAGCCATCCTGCAGAGGATTCAGCAGAATCGCCAAGACGGATACTAATACAATGGTATTATCAAGCAGCATCCTATTTTCTCCGAAGTAACCACAGGATAACGTAACTATGTAATTGGTGTATTTGATACTGACTATATCCTTGTAATAATGATTTACAGATATCTTTGTTCCCAGAAGGCATAAGGAAGGTTGGTTTATGATTGCCTTTTTGCCAGTGAACATCCTAAGCAGAGAAAAACAAACTGCAATCTTACTAATGCTGGTGCATTTATGGGCTAATCACTTGTTTGCTTTAAATGAGACATTTGATTCCATTAAGGTAATCAGGCTTTATTATGAATGAAAATGTTATTCAATTCACATTATGACCCTCGTTAAATGTGTGCCAACATGTTATTACAATAATTCTATTTATTGTGTGCCAGGCATTGTGCTAAGTGCTTTACCTATGTTATTATATTTAATCCTCATAAGAGTAGAGTATAAACTCCTTGGAGCAAACGAAAGCAAAAGCTCCATTGCTTTTGTTAGTTTAGTTTAGTTCACTACTAAATTTAGTTTAGTTTAGTTTAGTTCACTACTAAATTCCCAGAACCAAGAATGATGCCTGGCACACAGTAGGCCCTCAATAAATATACACTGAAGAAGTGTTTGAGTGAGTGAATGAATGAATGAAAGTGTGAATAAATTACAGCCTTGTCAGGTGGATATTATTAGTTTCATTTTGCAGATAAGGGAAAGGGCTCACAGAGATTATGTGCCCATGGTCACAAATGAGTGCATGCAAGACCTAGGATTTAGACATCAGTGTGTTTAAGTCCAGGTGGTTGTAAAACCAGTGGTTCTCAGTGCTGGCTGTCCAACAGAATCACCTGGACGACTTGAAGCCCAGAACTCCCTGGCACTCTCTACTCATCAGAATCTCTAGGCAGCAGTATTTTTTAAAGCTCCTGGGGAAATCCGATTCCATATACTATGTGGTCTTCTACTATTTAAATACAGAAATAGGTCCAGTTTTCAGGTTCTATGTGAGGTCTCTAAGTATATGTGCTTCCTATGGCTCCCTGCTTTTGAACATGGTTTTCCCTCCACGGTGAAGGTTGCTCCTGTCCAGCCCAACTGTTTGTTTGTTTGTTTGTTTGTGGTACGTGGGCCTCTGACTGCTGTGGCCTCTCCCGTTGCGGAGCACGGGCTCCGGACGCGCAGGCTCAGCGGCCATGGCTCACGGGCCCAGCCGCTCCGCGGCACGTGGGATCCTCCCGGACCGGGGCACGAACCCGTGTCCCCTGCATCGGCAGGCGGACTCTCAACCACTGCGCCACCAGGGAAGCCCCAGCCCAACTGTTTAATTCCTAATTAGGCTTCAAGAATCAGGACTCTTTCTCGAAGTTTGCCCTGATCCACGCACACCTCCAACTATGAAGGGGCTTTTCCTACCCTCTGTTCCTACGTAATTCTTCGTCACTGGAATTCAGCATTGATCACCGGGTGTGTTTACTTAACCATCTCTTGTACTTGGGCTCTCAGAGTGCAGTCTCATGCACTGTGCTTAGTCCATTTTGCACATCCTGCACTTGGCATCTATACAGGTCCTCTACAAACATCTGCTTAACAAATATATTTATGGATTTGCTGTTTTTCTCTGCCACAGAAACTAACTAGCAAATATATTAAATATTTTCTGGTATACATATTTGAACATTAAAAAAGATGGAGTGTTATTTCCTCTGAATCTCAAATTTTAATCATTAACTTCTTTAGTATGCTTATTTAAAATTTAATTTATTTTATTTTTGATTGTCACTTTTTTTATATTGAACTAAGTTTCATTAACATACTGTTACCATGGTGTAATCTTGCAAATATCCTAGGGATTCTAATTTATTTTAAAACACTGTGTGAAACAGTGTTTGTTTTGCATATATAATGTTTGCCATTTTTAATAAAATAGAGGGAGTATATAAAACAAATAGTATATACTCAGTATGTGCTGGGATTTACAGAACACAAATCTTAAGTCAGATTTTTCTAGATTTTACCTCTGTGTGTGTGTGTGTGTGTGTGTGTGTGGCGGGGGGCAGTGTATGTGTGTGTTTGTGAAGGTCAAACATGTAAACAGGGAAAAATTAAGCTTTTTAAAAAAATTTACAGCACAAAATCAAGGTATATCAAACCATGTTTCTGGGTAAGCACAGCCCTGTACAAGAGCTATAAACAGTCTCTGTAAACAATTATTTTGAATATAAACATAGAGCCAAAAGCTAATGGGCATTATCAACAAATTTACATTACAGTGTCTTTTCTTCTAAGAAGGTAGCACGTGACTGGAATAAAATGAGAAATACTGCTTTAAACTCTGCTTCTAGACTGACTTGCTGACTGGGCAAATCAAATGCCCACTTACTTTATTCTTAATTTCACATTATACTTCAAGCGACTTTTACTGAAGTAATAAACATTTATTTATTTTTATTTTTATTTTTTTTTAACATCTTTATTGGAGTATAACTGTTTTACAATGGTGTGTTAGTTTCTCCTTTACAACAAAGTGAATCAGTTATACATATACATATGTTCCCTATCTCTTCCCTCTTGCGTCTCCCTCCCTCCCACCCTCCCTATCCCACCCCTCTCAGTGGTCACAAAGCACAGAGCTGATCTCCCTGTGCTATGCGGCAGCTTCCCACTAGCTATCTATTTTACATTTGGTAGTGCATATATGTCCCTGCTGTGACGAAGTGAGTAATAAACATTTAAATAAAGAAGACTCACTTCTAGCCCTCCAAGAAGAAAGGTATCAACAAATATGGCCTGGTGCCTAAGATTCAGGGCCCATTCTCATGCTGCTTGAGGAAGCAGAGGCTCCTTGACAGAAACAGGCAGTAAGATGGGCGGGATGGATGAAATAAGACTCAGGGTGACCGACCTGGAAACATTTTTACCAGAAACACTTGGGGATAAAGCAGCCTTATCTCAACCACCAGTTGGATAAACTGGAATGTAAAGCACTAAAAAACCATTTAAGAATTCTAGGACTTCCTGGAAGTGTGACAAATGAAGACTTCAAAGCTTTCAGGAACCAACTGCCAAACAAATGCTTGGATATGAAGTGAGAGCAAAGGCAAGGCGACAGAAGCAGCAAAGGAGCTCCCGAGACTTTAGCTAAATCCAGTAACTTTGAATTTCTCTATCCCTAGCCTACTGCAAGTTCATGAAATGCGCAGGGAATTCGACCTGAGTTTTGTACCTCAAAGTGGCTAGTGTGTGTACCTTCAGGGCAGCTGCCATGGGAAATTATGGATGGCCAAGGCCAACCTTTGGGCACACAGGGAAAGGCATGGCAGGGCACTGCTAGGGGACCTCCAGAGCTCAGATACCCTCTTCAAAACACTGCTTATACAGACCTCTTCAAGGGCAACGCCGAGAACCTGGAATCAACAGGGTTTCTGAAAAACATCTCTCTGGGATGGACCAAAGAAATACACCAGATGCCTCCAAGTTGTGAGCCCCTAGGTGCAGTCTATCTTTGGTTATTTAGTAATGTCTTGTTAGATTACCTTTGCATCAGATAGTGCGTGGCAAAATAATAGTATTTTTTTAAGTACTACCTAGAAGAATAAGCCAGAAAGTTTATTTTTTTAATTTGGATAATTAAATACTATAGGTTCTCTATTTATCTTCAAAGATCTTACAATAAAGGAAAAAATGCTCTTTTGCATTTTTATTAGTGGTTTAGAAATGATAATAGAACTAACACCAATTACTTGATAATTTACTATGCTAAATTTTAGGAAGTAGACATATACATTCAATTATTTATTTTCAACTACTTATTTTCTTATCTTATGAAATGGGAATAATTATAAGATTGGTAGGACCTTTCAAATAATATATCTTAAAGTTTTCACTGTATGTTGAAGAAGGTCAGGGGTTTTAAATGAATCCACCAAAGACCCAGAGAGTTGGTTGGTGGCACGTCTCCATTTAGTGTTTCTACAGCATGGACTCCAGAACCTGAACGGCCTGGGTGAAAATCCTGGCCCTGTTACTCACTAGCTATGTAACTTGGGCAAACTAGTTAATCTCTGAACCTCTGAGTCGTCATCTCTAAAGCTGGATAATATTCCCTACTTTTATTGTATGGTTGTGAGGATTTATGACATAAAACGTGCTGAGTGCCTTCAATGCCCTCAGAGTACTGTAATTACTCCCCAAATGTTACGTTCTTTTTCAGATTCTTGGCTTGGTACATTTCATTACAACATAGTCAAGTCCATGAAAACAAGAAACTCACCTATAAAGCCCTGCACTTCCCAGACCAGCCCAGTGTCATGTTCTGGAGATCTTAAATTTATAGACCCGGTCTCTCAAAATTTATGAGACATTGAGAACCCTAACTGGGTGGCATGATAGCTATTTCCTGGTCCCAGCCGTACCCTCATCAAGTCCCTGGCTGCCTCTGCTAACCATCTACTAATAGGTATCCACCTGTACTCCCCATTCTATGCTGCAGTCTCTATAACTGGGCTTGTGCTCTGGTTCCAGTTATAATTCCTTCGGACTCTGGCACAGGTAAACTACCATGAACCTCTGCCTGTTCTTCTCATGTTTGGGAGACTCTTTCCTTCATTCTTTCTTTCACTTATCAAGCAACTTTTTAAATCTCTGCTACATGCCAGGCATAATGCTAGATGCTTCTGAAATTGATTAGACCTTGCTAGCCTCTTCCCCTCTTCGTGTTTCCTCCAGTTATGGTCTGGGGGCCAAACTGGCTGGCCCTAGAGAACGAAGATGCTTTACTTACTTGACTAAAAGCCCAGTCACTGCCCAGCGATTCCTGATACTGCTGACGCTATGAATCTGCTCACAGTATTATCTCCTTCGCTATCACTACTACCTGGGTTGGATCCAAGTTTATACCACATCTTCAAACACCACCATCTATTCTAGTGGCCATCCTCTCTCGAGTGGCAACCCTTTTCCATATTAGTCACCTGGCTGCTTCCAGCTGTTATAATCCCTCTCTGTAGGCCCAGCACTAAAGTTCCAGTAAGCAGCTCGTTATGACCATCTTGTTTACTTCTGAAACTCCATATCATTATCCTCATCAAAACAGGGCTGACTACAAAAAGGTTCGAAAAGTCTCAGGTGGGGTTTTGAAGGCAAATTTCCTGGATTAAAGCCTTCTCTACAGTCATTAAAACCCCAAATGCTTTAAAATTGAATAATTAAAATGACTGCTATACTCATTACAAAAACGTCACTCTAAATGGAGTCTATTTTTAGACTATGATCTCAGGATGCCTTTAGCAGAAGGGTAATTCCACATTCAAATCTAGTCATATCAGGGAAAATTAACATAAAGCCTGAATGGGCTCACAACTAATAAAAATAAATGCTCTGTCTAAGCAGAGAACTTTCCAACAAAAACACCAGAAAATGAGGTAATTTTTCTGATGGTTTCAGAAATCTGTGATTTGTTGATTTTTTTTTTAAACAACACATATTTGTTACTAGCATTTCAAACACATGAGCATAAATGGTGTTTAGAGTTTGTCCCAGGACTACACATACGATGACCCTGAAACGGCCTTGAGAGTAAAACTCAAGGACTAACTCAGGAGATGGGCCAAGACTTCACAGTGAGGAACTCACTGTCATGACCTGTTCTCTGCCATCTGGGAACCACACTTGCTGACCTCAGAGGTGCTCCCAGAGTCACCGAGAGGGTAGAGCCCGCCGGTGAGCACGCTTTAAATGTTTACGTGGAACAAAGTATCTCACATCAAGTAGAGATATCATATCGACTATAGTAGTAGCCACCCCCCAAGGATTTATCAGATCTTTGAAACCATATGTGAGAGTCGAGTGTAAAAGAGAACTCTTGTCCTATATTTTACGCTAGAGACAATGATTAAACTTTTTTTTTTAACCAAATGGAAATCTTCATGCTATCCCAACACAGACATGTGAAATTAACAGGTGTCACAGAAATAAATTTAAGATATCATAGTTTTAACTGAGTCCCCAATAATGGAAAAAATATATCAAGTTAAAACAGAATTATAATATTCTCTCACCTCAACTGTATAGTATTGATAATTGGTATCACTGCCGATTGGATTTGGAGATCCCTCCCACCTCGAAATGCAATCCCCCCCTCTTTTTTGGAATGATTGGTTCATTAAGTTCTAAGAGAGAATAATAATTACATTGAGTTCAGGAGTTAAAATGTATCAGGAAAAAAATTAGTTAGCATACATGCTACAGTTAGCATATCAGAAAAACGTGGGTCTTCACGTTTCCATGACCCCATAATATTGCATATAAGTCAGCGACAGGAATATTCCGATCATTGCAAATTTCAACATGCATTTAAATACAGAATTACTATATCACAATTAACAATCAGAACATCTTTTGTAATCTAAAATTAGTTATGATATTAATCTCTCACATTTTTGTGGATAAATGTGAGGAAAGGTTATTAAAGTCATTTGTCACATACACCCTCCTCCCAAATCCAAACAAATAAACAAACAAATAAATAAATATGCTCAGAATCAAAGTTTACATACATACACTGCTCAGTAAACATTAAATCCATATGACCACCTACAGTTTATAAAATTTTGCTCTTTTCTTAAAAGCTCGTGGAGTTTCTGCCTCTCCTGATTAGTTCTCCTTTGATGAGACTGCGAGGTCCATGATATGGATTCACCACGGTCAGAATTTTCCTAGCATTTGTAACTACAAACCAGTTTCAATTTAAGTTTAAAAGAATAACAAAGGCTCCTTTTCAAGAAAGAGAACTGTATAGATTCTCTTCAAGGAGGGAGGAAAGGGAAACATTTTTCTCAAAATTAAAGATGATATACACCAATTTTTACAATGACTATTACTGTTAAAGGTAGCCTGAAAATGCACCTTGACTATACTGATGAGTTTAACAACCATTTTAAAACAGACCATTTAACATCTGCAAGTCACAGGATTTAATTTGAAGGGAGTTTTGAGGGACAAACATGCTGTAATGTAAATTTCCACATGACTTAGCCAGAAGAGGAGTAACTTTACGGCGTGAAAATTGTTTCCAGGGTTTGACTGCTAGTTTGGCTAGAAATGCTAGGTAACTGATACTGTTACCTATGTTCACTTGATCTAGTGCAATCACCACTTTAACACTGAAAGTGGGCACTCAGAATGACAAACTTCAGGAACGAGAACTGAGAACACGCTTACCACGGGTTGTAATGGGGCACCGGGCATCATGGCGTTGGCTAGTTGCATTTGCTGGGCCAACATGGCCATGTTCTTCTGCTGAATCAAGTTATTGCGCCCATTTATCTCCAACTGCGTTTTTAAGTGGGGGGGTGGGTGAAGATATTTGCAGTTCTCCCTGGAGCAACGACCCTAAGGAACAAAAGCAGAAAATATCACCTTAAAAAAATAATAAAATCCACAAATCTTAAGAAAATCATAATGATGCAAACCCGTCACTTGAATCTACCGTGGGTCTTTCACACAATGAGAAAAGTCCAAATCACTCTATTATACATTTTGAGTAAATAATGAATTCACTCAAGTGTATTATCAAAATGAGATATTAAGACATGTGAAAAAAGTTTCAAGCTTAAAGAAGCTCCTGTATTTTAATATTAGCACTAATATTTCTAGGTCCAAGTTTAAAAATCTACAAACTGCCAGGGGAATATTAAAACACAGAATTATCAAATAAAATATTAGGCTCCTTCCATAACATCTTCTGGTTAACTTTAATGAACCCAAAAGAATGATGAAGTTTTACCATCTATTTTTAATTGTACTGAGTCGTAAGGAAATGAAATTAGAGGACTCAAGGCACACTGTTATTTTCAGTAAGACACCTTTACACGTATCTCACAAGAAGTAACATTAAAATTACTACTAAGCGTTATAAGCCAATATATTAAGAAATGTACAGATGAAAAGGAGAAAATTTCCACACATTCCTCACTGTGTATATAGATTAGTAAGTATAGTGAAATATTGGTGAAAAATGTAGCCTTTAACCTTTCAGTGATAAATCTAGTCTACATCACCCAAGAATTATAAAACAATAGAAACAGACATATTTACCCTCCAAAAAACTTAGAGTATAAAATGGAGAAAAAAAATAAGTTACTACAAAACAAGAAATGTGAATATACCTTTCTTTTGGGATGATTCTTCTCATCAAAATATATATTAAAGTCTGTATTATGCAATACTGTCAGGGATTGACCCATATTATTTCAATATAGTATTGTCAAGTCATATTGATAGTAACTTATCTCATGAATTACCACCTTGACAACTTCTTTCACCAATAAATCTAATTAGAACTGTTTGTGAGGGTAAAAGAAAGATTTAATTGAAGCCATCAATCACCATCTTGAGCTTTCTTTGATTTTTCTAAGAAAAATCTATTTACCATAATTTGACCTTGTACTGTAAATTGACTCAGAAAACTGATGTTTATATTTGTGAGAAAATCTGTCACAATTCTAATTTGAATGATTTCGTTCTGGCTCGTTTTGATTAAGCTTTTTAGGAAAAAGTTCATAAGTTTATATCATGGGATACTGCCTGTTATTTTAACAAGCTTCATGTAATAAAGCTTTACTAATAATATTTTAAGTCAGGAGGCAGTAGAGAACAGTGGTCAATAGCAAGGGCCTTACAGGTCTCAGGACCTGGGGTAGAGGCCTAGCTCTCTCACTCATCAGCTGCATGAACTGCATAAAAAACTAATTTCTTTAAGCCTCAGGGTTTTCATTCATTTCAAAATTGCTATATAACCTACAAAAAAATGTTTATTTTTAAGATTAAAGAAGATAATGTCTGTCGCACCCTGGGTACTGCATGGCACTCTCCGAGGAGCGGGGGAAGGTCAGAAGCTGCTATTACCACCACTCCCAGAGCATTTTAAATTGTATACACAATAAGAGAAAAACAAAATATTGGCATGAAGGTAATTTTTATAATATTTATGAGTTATGGCTATTGATAAATTCACAAGTAACATTTACATATCTATGACCTATTCCATCTGAAATCATCATGCTTGATATCTGTTGAGATCGTGAGTATATTAGCGTAAAAGCATCTGGATGCAAAACAACTTTCCTAAAAACAACACTTCGAGTCACAAGATAAACCACAGGGAATGACTGGCCAACATAAATAACTCATGGATGACACATGGTCTGATTTCAGGGGTAGCCAGTTGGGGTCTTTTAAAGAAAACCTGCTTTTTCAGTACAAAGAACAACTTGGCTCTAAGAGAAATTCTGCTTCTCAGTATCTCCACATCACATTTCTTACTAAGATTGGATTTATTTAAGGGCAGATAAGCAGGGTTATATCCACTCTGAGGATTCAGTTACTGTCAATTGACTCAGATCAGTTTCTAGAGGTCCATAAATAGCACAGAGACAGCCCTGGGCCCTGAACCCTGCTGTGTCAACACTAACACTGGTCTTCCTGGCACTTCATTCTAGTGCCTCCCTTGAACACAAACCGCCAGGGCTCTCCTACCTAGGAACACAGCCTGGATTGAAATAATGAAGGAGAGAAACCACGTGCAAACCACCATATATTCTGTATCCCCGCATCTCAAAACTTTTAATAGAAACTCGGACCTTTGGTTTTCGTTTTGTCTTTACTACATCTACTCAGGAAAAATGCCATTCTACTACATTTCCTACATAGGCCACCTTTCCATGCTTAGCTTGATTTGACTGGATTGCAGCCTCACTTTCAAAAAGCTATGTTCCTAAGAATCAACTGAGGACATTTTGTGGCAAAAGTACAGAGACTACCAAGCCTCTTCCACAGAGTTTGTGGCAATAGGTCTGGGGCCCAGGGATCTACATTTTGACGGTATTCCAGGTTACTCTGATATAGCAGAAAACACTACAAAACCCAATTCTGCAAAGCCACGTGAATTTTTCATTGACATGTATGGAAAAAATAACTGAGTAGCCTCCTCAATTGATATCAGATAAACTTAGCTTCTTAGGAAGGTCAAAACTTGTTTAATGCTTACTATGCGGCTGAATAATTGTGGCTTGACAAATAAAAAGGTCAAAAGCAAGTTAGAATAAACATCCTCTTCCAGAGAATTACCTACGCTCTGAGGAAAACCACCAGCGTCAACCCTTCTAGAGAGAGTTCAGGTAAATATGACATTGGTACCTCTCCACATTCATCCATCTCTGAGTTCCCAGCACTGAACCTCAATAAGCATTTGCAGA
This sequence comes from Physeter macrocephalus, assembly GCF_002837175.3. Lineage (NCBI taxonomy): Eukaryota > Metazoa > Chordata > Mammalia > Artiodactyla > Physeteridae > Physeter > Physeter macrocephalus. The sequence continues at coordinate 16,511,611 of NC_041214.2, forward strand.
ATGAATGAATGAACATACATTTCTACTAAATGCTTAAAGATGAATTCTACTGTAAATCCATTCTGGAGACAATGAAGGTCACAGAATAAAAACTAGATCTAATACCAAATTTTGACTCTGAGTTGTACTAACCTAATGATGCTTTTATTCAGAGGCCAGAAATTTGAACACACAATAAATAAAGCCCGCCACAATAAAAGGAGAAAAAGTAACACGAGGCCTACAAGTTTCACTAGGGAGGAAGATTTGTGTAGGGATTCAATGTACTTGGTATTTTTAAATCTATACAGTGACAATACATTCTAAAAAAATCTAAAAACAGAAATTCAATCAGTATCTTGTACTCACCTATGCAGATTTTGGTATAGGAGCTACTACTCTACATCATCAGAAATTTCACCCCAAGATACAATAAACTGGGTTGCTAGGATTAATGCAAAAACCTGAAGAAGTTTTTATTCAGTTTCGATTGCTACATGCAGCTCCCTTATTGCCATATAATTGTACATCTGATCAAACACAGCTTGGTTCAAAGAACAGCTTTGTTACTTACTTGCCGTGTGACCTTGTGGAAGTTAGTTAAACTTCTCAGAGTGGCCATAGCTTTCCTGTAAATAGTAACAATACCACTGACCTCACTGGTGATGTATGAGGATTGAGCAAGATAGTGGGCCAGCCTCATACACGGCTCCTGGTATAACAGGCTGGCAATAAATATTAATAATTTCTCTCTCTTTCCGTAAGTTATCAAGCTAATAACAAGCAGCAGTTGCTTAACCTAGCACCCTATCTGTTAAAGGTACTAAAAATAATACAAGTAGCAAAACTCAGTGACAGTACCTGTCAACCATCAATAACATAAGCGTTCCCCTTAATCATCATTTTCTATTTGCAACATCCACTAAGGGAAAATGCCATTCTAATACATTTCTCACAATGTTATGCTTCTGCGGTTTACTTCTGTTGGTTGCACCGAAATCTTATTTTCAGTGAGCTGGCCAGCTGACTAGCAGGCCACACTATACCGCCTATACCATAAATATCTTAGACTCCATTCAAGGAGGCCTTTTATAATAAGTTAACACAACACAGATTCCAAAGACATCATTGTAATGCATATACTGTATATTTTAAGGAAACGGAGGAAGTTCAATAAAATACTGATCCAGAATGAGTCCATTTTTCTCTAATAATTTTTCTACATCTTTAAATATAAGTGACATGTCCAGAAGAAGTAAAAAATGTCCCCTTGTAGACCATTTGAGGCTAATGAGAGATTAAGTCATCAAATCCTCAATTTCTGAGGTTACAAACTGTTAAATTGTGAATTGAAGGATTTTCTCATTAGCCTTTGAAATGGGTACAAAGCGTGTGATTCTAACAAGGGAAGATGTACATTTAGATTAATTGAGCCTCAAAATAAATGCCTGGTTAATTTTTAAACATTATAGTGTAATTAAGTGTACTTTAAAGTGATTACGCACATAGTACAAGCATATATAATACATATCTAAAAATGATATGTATGCGATGTGTATAGTGAAGTACAAATTGTAGAATAAAGATAAAAACTGAATGAAACTAGAGATGGCAATTTAGAGAAATAAGAAACTATTTCTCTGCTATTTCTAATATTTATTTAAGAACTAGCTAACAATCAAAAATAAAACATCTTACTTAGAAGTTGGTCAAACTTAATAAGACAAAAAAAAATCAAATTTGAAAACTGGAAACACTAATTTCCCATTTTTAATTACACTTCTTCCATCTAAAATAAAAGGAATGGGCTTCCCTGGTGGCGCAGTGGTTGAGAGTCCGCCTGCCAATGCAGGGGACACGGGTTCGAGCCCTGGTCTGGGAGGATCCCACATGCCGCGGAGCAACTAGGCCCGTGAGGCACAACTACTGAGGCTGTGTGTCTGGAGCCTGTGCTCCGCCACGGGAGGAGCCACAACAGTGAGGGGCCCGCGTACCGCGATGAAGAGTAGACCCCGCTCGCCAAAACTAGAGAAAGCCCTCACACAGAAACGAAGACCCAACACAGCCAAAAATAAATAAATAAATAAATAAATTTAAATTTAAAATAAAAGGAATATAGTGACCTCTGAGGTCAGAATGTAAAAAGTCACATTATTAAGTTGCCAATGGTAACTACGTGGTAGGATGAAAATTACTGAGTCACGTTTGCGTAGACTCTGAAAAGAAAGGGGCAATAAAAAAATTATAGGGGTACCAGCTAATACTCATATGTCTTTTCCCACTTTCATTGGAAGTACTGGTTTTCTGGTAGACTGTTCAAACTGCAACCATTTATTTCAATTGTTAAAACTAATATTTCCTTTAGAACAGCTGATATATGCAAATGTTTTGAAGCACTTTCTGAAGATATTCACTGCTCAGATACTGGCCAGAAGCTCTGGCAAAGGAAGCTGGGAGCTTCCTATTGAAAATTGCTACTGGTTTGGGTTGGTTTTGGGGTTTTTTTCCCGCTAAGATAATACAACTATCTCAGAAAAATTTTGCCAAAGGGGGAAAGAAACCCTTTGGAGTCAAGAAATATTGTTTCACGCTTTTCCAAAATGATGTTTTTTTATGGTTCTGCCATGCTTTCAATTGATCAATTCTAAGGCAAGGGTGAGTAAATTTACATATATAATATTTATTTGAAAAGTATAAGTATCTAGTGGTAGGAAATGTACGGCAGTTTAAAAGGTGATTAAGAAAAAATTATATTTTATACACACACAAATATGCACACGCATATAATATGCTCAAATGTTTTGTTTTCATTTAGGGAATGAATATAAGTTTAATTAGCTCTAGGAATTACAGTTAATTGGCTTTTGCAAATATTGAAAACATATTAATTGCATCTAACACACAGGATATTGTAGCTCTTAAATGTATATATCTCCTTATGATTCACTTGTTTCCATAAAGGACTTGTGTCAGCTTAAAATTTTTTTATTTTATTTATTTATTTATCTTAAAATTTTTATTTATTTTTTGGATGCTTTGGGTCTTCGTTGCTGCGCACGGGCTTTCTCTAGTTGCGGTGAGCAGGGGGCTACTCTTTGTTGCGGTGCGCGGGCTTCTCATTGCAGTGGCTTCTCTTGTTGTGGAGCTCGGGCTCTAGGCACGTGGGCTCAGTAGCTGTGGCTCACGGGCTTAGTTGCTCCGCAGCATGTGGGATCTTCCCGGACCAGGGATCGAACCCGCGTCCCCTGTACCAGCGGGGTGATTCTTAACCACTGCGCCACCTGGGAAGCCCCTTGTCAGCTTAAAGAACACACACATCCTAAAAAGAAGTTCAAGGTTTCTCAACCTCAGCACTATTGACATTTGGGTGGCTATCTTGCCATTGCCATTTTGGTGGCCAAGTCTTTGTCGTGGGGCCGTTCTTGCCATTGGAGGATGTTTAGCAGCATGCCTGGCCTGCTAGATGCCGACAGCACTCCTGCAGTCAGTTATGATGGTCAAAATTATGTCTTGATATTGCCAAAACATCCCTGGGGGTCAGGGGCAGGCAAAACCATCTCCAGCTGAGAGTTATCCACTGCTTTATACCTAATGGACTTTAATGAAGGCCGTACTAGTCTGCTCAGGCTAATTTGGCATAACAAAATACCACAGACTGGGTGGTTTAAACAACATAAACGTATTTTCTCGCGGTGCTGGAAGTTAGAAGTCCAAGATTAAGGTTCTGGACAATTTGGTTTCCAGTAAGAGCTCTCTTCCTGGCTTGCAGACAATTGCCTTATTATTTCCTCACATAGCCTTTCCTTGGTGCCTGTACGCAGAGAGAGAGAGAGCTCGCTGGTGCCTCTTATATAAAGACACCAATTCTGTCAGATCAGGACCCCAACCTTAACTACTTTAACCTTAATTATTTCCTTAGAGGCCCCATCTCCAAATATAGCCACACTGAAGACAGGACTTCAACATACAAATTTTACGGGGACACAAACATTCAGTCAGTAAAAGGGGCACACAAAATTTAAAAACTTCTAACCTAAAGTTTTTGGTAAGTAGCTTTAAATATTTCCATTCTTACATTTAAACGGTAGGATCCTTTATTCTGGGAATTTCCTCAAACATAAGATAATGGATTTGTACTATAAAACCTGGCTCTAAAGGAGTGGGTGGTTGACCAGTTATTCCTTCCAATTTTGCAAAATTTTAATAGCTGCAGCTTCCAAAAACTTTCAAAGTATGAATATGTGAGGTTCAGTATTTGTTTGTTTTGGTTTTAAATAAAATTATTTTATTTAAAATAAAAACAAAGACTGTGGTATATTAAAGGCTAAATTCCAAAATCATATCAATAGCTCCATTCACTTGTTAACTAGAATACTGAAGAAACTGACTTTTTTTAAGGGCAAGCAACATTGTCTTGATTTTATTTCCCTACAGAAAGTCTTTTCAGGAAAACTAAAAGTTAGACACGTACCCACCCCTCCTTTGAAAAAGAAGCTATTGAGAAAGATAAATTAAGTAGCCAGAGAACCCAGAAAAATAAAGATTTCTGACTGCCAACTGGAATTCTGGTGGACCCATAGTGTGAGCATAGTGTAGTTTTTAGTCATATGGAAATGGATACATGTGTACGTATGTAATTATGCATATACACACACATATATGTTCACCCCAACTGTATACCTATTTCTAAGATCAGTGTATGCACTACAAACTCAGACTTTGCTTTTGTTGCAAATTTAAGAAACTTAAGATATATGACTAAAATTTTTATTTCATCCTTTATTTGAGAAAACACATGAGGGCTTTTAGGAACCTATACAATAAAACCTAAAAGGACGCTGTACTATCATTTAGTAGAAATTCCTAAAGTAGTCAAAACAGATATTTTCATTTTTTTTCTTAGAAAGTCTCCAGGGGGATTTCACTGGTTTGATGTCATTGTTTGTTTGTTTTGTTTTGTCTTACAAATAGTATTCTATAGTATATCGCAAATGAGATGACGCTTGAACAATGCAGTGGGCCGGGATGGGGGGGTTGTTAGGGACACCAACCCTCACACAGTTGAAAATCCAAATATAATCATATGGTCGGCCCTCGTTATGGGAGGTTCAACATCTGTAGTTCAAGCAACCTCAGAGAGTGTGGCATTGTTGCAGTATTTATTGAAAAAAATCTGCATATAAGTGGGCCCGCACAGTTCAAACCCATGTTGTTCAAAGGTCAACTGTAGTATACACATTGTTAGTAAATCAAAACTATCTATTTACTATTTTTAAATAGTATGGTGTACTACATAGTAAATAGATAGTACTGAAATATTAACAGGAATTTTTCTTTTTTTTTTTTTTAAATTTGAGCTACATTTTTTGTTTGTTTGTTTTAATTTGGCTACGTTGGGTCTTTGTTGTGGCAGGAGGGCTCTCTAGCCGCAGCATGCGGGCTTAGCTGCCCTGTGGCATGTGGGACCTTAGTTCCCCAACCTGAGGTTGAACCCACGTTCCCTGCATTGGAAGGTGGATTCTTGACAACCGGACCACCAGGGAAGTCCCTATTCATTTTTTATTCTCAGATATTATGACTCTTTAAAGCCAGATTATAAGTGCACCCTTGTACTTATTTCAGAGTTTTACCATCTAAAAAGGCTAGAAAATACTCTTTAAAACAAACACAATTTCTGTTTTAATTTCCTCACTGGACTTTCAGGTAACACCAGGAACAAATACTTAGCATCCCTATAGAACATGGAGAAAGGAGTCATTTCTCCTCTTATTTTGCTGGGCAATTAATCTCTAGTCTCCTAAACTTAACATGAAGTAAATATAGCAACATTAATCAATATTTAAAGCTTAACTTTCTAGGTGTAAATTGCTATTTCTTCATCCAATCAACATAAGGACAAATGCTTGGAACTCAGGTCAACATAAGACCTGGGAGAATTTTCTCCTACCAGTAAGAGAAAAAAGAAGCAGAAATTTATAAATGTATTTTCACTGAAATATTCCCTATTTCTTTATTTTATTTTACTACAGATCTGAAGTGTTTTCAAATGAAATGCAATATAATGCAAATTTTGATTTTCTTCCTTTTCCTGATCCCATAAAAAGTTCATCTTTACATATAAACTGTGGATGAACAACTATTGAGACTGCCAGGAAGGAGAGACAAGTACTAACACACGTACACATCCATACACACAATCCATTGAGTTTAAATTTGTAATTTTACCATGGCCTGAAAGGATATAAAAGAATGTAACAGACACTGTTTCATGGGCATTAAACTTTTTCGCATCCAAGTCTAATCTGATTTTAGGGAAGCGATTCTTGGTTAGACTTTTCTAGCTGTTTAAAGAGGCCTCTCCAGTATTCAAATGTTCTAGGCACTATTTTATAGAACATTCCTAAGTTTGATGATGATGATTCTTGGACATGAAAACCAACAGTGACATTTACAAGACTCCAAAATATCCTCAACGCTGACGCAATATCAACGCACTCTAACTCAAACATCGGGATACTATGACTTTTTTCCCAGAGAGCTTAGGAGCTTTAATTGCACAACTCCCATTAATCATCTTGAAAATGGCATAATTGAAACTCTACACATCTAGATAAGTATTACGTAATGCATGAGAGTCGGGTTAGCTGCTGCTGAGGAGGTGGAGAAAGGGAAAAAGGCAACAAATCACACACACATTCTTGTTACAAAAATACCACTCCTTTCTCCAGCAGCTTTTGTCTGTGAGAGATCAGATATACATACAACTGTGACAGCAACAGTTATAATCAGCACACGATTTTAGCCAATAGTCATCTGAAGAAATCTAAGCCTCCTCAGAGAGGGTCCATAGGGATCTTATATTTAGAGCTGCTTTTGATGGGATGCTGTAAGAAGAAACGGTCTCACTTTTTCCTTCTACTCCTGGCCTCCTCTTTGCCACAGAATCCCACAAAAGTGTGTAGCCATCTATGAAGTGCTATAAAGGGTTTAGCTGGCACCTACGGTCTGCCACTAATTCCAGTCTTCCTGGGCTCCAAAGATGGGTCTGGCCAGCATCCCTAAGCCAAACCAGAGTCTCCATGACCTTGTGAAAGCCCAGTGACATTTGGTAGGTGCCAGTATCATTAAACAGTCCAACATTTGTTGGCTGCTTTTTTATAGCATCATAAAATTGGAAATGCCAGATCACTGTTTCTATTATTTTTTAAAATTGCTTCATTATTTTTTCGGTACAGCAACTGTCAGACTTCTAAACTGTTTGGAGCAGAAACACTTCTGAAGCTTTATGGTATCCAAATCAGACAGTCTTCAATCTTGGCTAATAATTAAAAGCCCTAACATTTACATAATAAAATTGAGAGCTCTATTTGTAGCGCATGCCTTACAATTGAGAAGTACAAAATGTTTTACAGATAGTACCCAATTCATCATCATACCATTATTGGGTGGATTACAGCATGACTGTCTATATTATATTCCTAGGGCTTTCCTGAAGGTAAAAAGGAGGTAAACTTCTTAAATCAAAAGTACATAATTTTTTCCTTAACAATCTCTTGGAAGACTTGTTTAAGCAGTTCTTTATAGAACTATTCTAGCTCTTAGTGCATTGATAAAGCAAAAGCTCTCCATCTTTAAATACCTCTCCAAAGGAGAAGGAAAGGGGTCCTCACCCAAGGACACATAAATGAACCCAGACAGCCCAACTACGAAGTTGGTACTCTTCGCCATTTCGCTAGAGGTAATGGTAACCATTGCACCGTCACTTGATCATCGTTACGTGTGCATGCTTTTCTAATCACTGTTCACACTCAACACAGAAGACTTTATCCAGAATAGGTCAGAACCAAAGCGATGCTTCAACCCCCTTGAGTTCTGCAAAGGAAAAGATGTTTCACAAAATAAGCAACTAATTTTGGAGAAGATTAATCCACATAGTATTTCCAAAGCGTAATGAAAAAAAAATAGATTCTCTTATAACTTCCAGTTTCTCTGTCATTCTTTTTTTTCCCCCTCAGCAGGACCTGTACTATAGGATCAACAGCAGAAAACAAAATAACTGAACACCGTAAAGTTAAATTTCTGCTTCACATTATCCATTTCAACAGGAGCCCTGGTGAGTCAAGAGGTTCTTGGACTATCTATGGATTCCACTGACCTGGCCTCTGTGATTTAGACAGATCACAAGTAAAGAAGAGGTGATTTTCTACAGAAAAAGAGAATACGTTATATATATTAAAAATAAAAAACAAAATTAGACAATATAGAGAGGCTTTAAGGGGCAAGTCTTTCATTCAGCAACAGAAAAGAAAGTAATGGAAATCAAAGAGGTAAAACATTTTGGTGACGTCAGATGAAGAATAATAACACCATTGCTTTGTATTTCTATGAAGCATTTGCTATATTTACACCTTCCAGATCTTACACACGCCTACAAATAGACGAAAGTAAGCCCTGTTTTTACATCTCTAAAATAACATTTATTATTGGTTATGATAAACCTTTAAGTATAATATTATGCAATGTTTTCAAAGTCCCATTTCAATATTTCCCTTGTAAATCTCCCGTCAAAACCCACTAGATGGGACAGTGTATATTATGCATCTGATTGGTGCTGAAATAGTTTTCTAAACTGTAACAGATGTCCAAAATTTTGGCTATCAGTTTTATATAGAAATTATTAAATTACACTGCTCTCCAATCTTTTAGAGACATCACTGACTTTGCCAAATAACAAAGACCCTTCCTCTTCTCCAATTTTTCATTCCGGGTCCTCCGTAAACCTCTGAGATTGCCTAACTGAAGACACACATTGTCACTAGCTTCCTGACCTCACAGATTCTGCCTCAAGTCCAGCCAGTAAACACTACTGCTTCACGTAAACAATGACAGAGCGCAAGGCAAAGGGGAGGTGACAGAGGTCCGCACTACCGCTGACCACTGTCTCCTTCAGGCAGATCAACTTTGTACTTGAACAAAATGTGCTCAATGCCACTGGCACTGTCCCCGGAGGGAAAGCACTCCCCTCCCCCCCATCCCCATGACAATTCGCTAAAATTGTGCACAGTCACCAGCTCTCTCTCTCAGACTTCAGGCTGCAGCGAGGAGAAAGACAATTGGCTCCCGGGCCCAGAACACGTCTCTATTGGATGCTGACTGCAGCAGCATAGGCGGAAGGGTGAAAAACAATCTCCTGAAGTAAAAAAAAAAAGCATCACAACACAGGTTATCTGAGCCTGTCTCCTCCTCTGCCCCCACCCCCATCCCCAGAGACTTCCACTGGCTTTTCTCAGGCAGGTTCCCAAACATCTAAAGGAGTTAACCGTCAACAGAAGTTACTTGAAAATTATCTCTGGGAATAAAACAGGAAAGCCTCCAAATTTTGAGAAAGAGTTCATACATTTCTACTATCCCTGAATAGCTTTCTGGAAAATGATCCACTTTAACAATAAACAAATAAATAAAAAGAGATGCCTATGAACTATGGAACTCTTTCAAAACATCTATATGATGAGTCTCTTAAGGCAGAAGGGTACTGAAGTCGTGACTTAAACAGAGGCATTTGAAAAGCTTAATCAGGGAATAAAGACACAGACCTACTAGAGCATGGACTTGAGGATATGGGGAGGGGAAGGGTAAGCTGGGACAAAGTGAGAGAGCGACATGGACATACATACACTACCAAATGTAAAATAGATAGCTAGTGGGAAGCAGCCGCATAGCACAGGGAGATCAGCTCGGTGCTTTGTGACCACCTAGAGGGGTGGGGATAGGGAGGGTGGGAGAGAGGGAGACGCAAGAGGGAGGGCTTATGGGAACATATAACTGATTCACTTTGTTGTAAATTAGAAACGAACACACCATTGTAAAGCAATTCTACTCCAATAAAGATGTAAAAAAAAAAAAAAAAAAAAAGAAAAGAAAAGCTTAATCATTACAAGGTGTTCTGTTCTAAATAGCAATCAGAAGCTGCGGAGATATTCTTAAGTGCTTATTTAAGATGAAAAGTATGGAGATGTTGGGCCTCACAGGAACCTCAGCCATGGCAACACTTTTATAATAAGTCAGAATGCGAACGTAAGAGGGAAAAGCACAGGCGGCTGTCACATGGTGTTTTTCTCCTGCTATCACATCAAAAACATTTAGGCTGAAAGCCCAGATCTGCTCAACACCGGGCTTGGGTGTATTAAGTGAGTAAAGCAACGTATCTGTGAATTTTACACTCCCTACCTCTGGCTAAAGCAGGTGGCTGTTAGTAGACACACTTGTTTCATGTTCCTTGGCACTCTGCACATGCCTTCCTCCCAGCAGGGCCACAGGGCTTTACTGCGCACTAATGCCTTGTCTTCCTCCCACGCTGATGGCCTCCAGAAGGAGGCTGTGCCTCAATCTTGTGCCCACGGCGCAGCCCAGGCCAATAAGCCTAATAAACATTTGCCAAGTGAGTGAGTCCTGACTTTATTTCAGAATAGAAAATATTCTGTCCAGAGAAAGAGAAATATAGTATGACATCACTTATATGTGGAAGCTAAAAGAAAAAAAAAAAAGATACAAATGAACTTATTTACAAAACAGAAACAGACTCACAGATTTAGAGAACAAACTTATGGTTATCGGGGGAAGGGTGTGGGGGAGGGATAGATTAGGAGTTTGGGATTGACATGTACACACTGCTATATTTAAAATAGATTGGGCTCTCTTGGTGGTGCAGTGGTTAAGAATCCGCCTGCCAATGCAGGGGACACGGGTTCGAGCCCTGGTCCGGGAAGATCTCACATGACGCGGAGCAGCTAAGCCCGTGCACCACAACTACTGAAGCCCGTGCGCCTAGAGCCCGTGCTCCTCGACAAGAGAAGCCACCGCAATGAGAAGCCCGCGCACCGCAATGAAGAGTATCCCTGCTCGCTGCAACTAGAGAAAGCCCGCGTGCAGCAACGAAGACCCAACACAGCCAAATAAATTAATAAATAAATTTATTTTTTAAATTTTAAATAAATAAATAAAATAGATAACCAACAAGGACCTACTATATAGCACAGGGAACTCCGTTCACTAGTATGTAACAACCTAAATGGGAAAAGAATTTGAAAAAGAATAGATACATGTATATGTATAACTGAATCACTTTGCTGTACACCTGAAACTAACACACTGTTAATCAACTATACTCCAATATAAAAAGTTAAAATATAAATAAACTTACAATAAAAAAACCTTCAGACACAGAAAAGAAAAAAAGAAGAAATTAACACATTATAAATCAACTATACTTCCATTAAAAAATAAATTACATTAAAAAAATTCTGTCCAATAAAGTAGTTCTCAAAAACATTCCTTGTGCATCTTCACCCAGACCTCTGTCGACTCACACACTGTGGCCCCATTTTCTCTCAGTTCAGTTGTATTTTCCTTCTCCCCTCGTCTCCTCCCATTTGCTCCACTGTCTGGTAACTTCTCAGTACCATCATCCAACCACAACTTTGTACTCTGACCCAAATAGGCAATATGGCCACTTGCTGGATTTCTCTGTGCCTTGAGCGTGTAACCTTCTCCTCTACAGGTCTTGGTGATCTTCACACAGGGACTGTCCCATGACTTGACATAAAAAAAGCAATAGAGCCCCAGCTCAACGGTGACGACCCCATGAACTAGAATCACAGAGTTGTTTGTTCCAATGCTAACTTTGATATTGATTAGCAGTGAGACCGCGTTAATTACTCAGCCTCGCTCAACTTCAACTTCCTCTTCTATAAAACTGGAGGTAGGGGCTTCCCTGGTGGCGCAGTGGTTGAGGGTCCACCTGCCGATGCAGGGGACGCAGGTTCGTGCCCGGGTCTGGGAAGATCCCACATGCGGCGGAGCGGCTGGGCCCGTGAGCCATGGCCGCTGAGCCTGCGCGTCCGGAGCCCGTGCTCCGCAACGGGAGAGGCCACAACAGTGAGAGGCCCGCGTAACGCGATGAAGCGTGGCCCCCGCTCGCCGCTAACTAGAGAAAGCCCTCGCACAGAAACGAAGACCCAACACAGCAAAAATAAATAAATTAATTTTTTAAAAAAAGACAAAAAAAAAAAAACTGGAAGTAAGAATACCATCCTAGGGATGGAGTGACTGTTAGCTGAGAGCATGAATAACGGCCCTTGATTATGCTCTGGTACTCAGGGGACGCAGAGCCCTGGGTCCTTCTCACTCTCCTAGTGCATTCTTCACATCCCTGGAACCTTGCAACCCCTGCTTCCTGTCACACAGTCCCACGTCTCTGGTCACGCTTGAAAGCGTTCCTTCTCCTTTTCCTTCAGCCCCTGTTTTGACAGACTCCTTCAGTTCACGGTCAAGTTAGAATCTCTTTTAATGAACTAACTCCCACTAAGCCTCTAGTGGCCAAGGATGGCAAATGTCCAGTCCAGGGGAAAAAAAACACTTCTCCAGGAGCCGGGGAGCCCTGTCTTCACTACAGCTCTTTCAGCCACTAGCTTTGTGGCATCATACAGGTGCTCACCTCCTAGCGCAAACAGTGCCTTCATTTGTGGAACTGCAGCCAAGTAACGCAACTCCTGAGTGGCTGTGAGAAAGCTTTCCCAGCGCCCAAAGGCCGAATCAACTAATGCTCATTTCTCTGACCATAAGGAAACTGGGCATCTGTATTTTACAAGGGGTTGATAATAAAGAGGAATCATTTTCCTAGGTTACATTTGATGATGAGAGGTGACCCTTTTCAAGTGTCACTTTCCTTGGATATTTCCCCTCTCTCTCTTTCCCTCCCCCTTCCTCCTCTTTACTTTCTTGTCAGGTAGGATAAACTCACAGTGGTGAATTCAGCACCAGTCAAACTGTATTACAGGTAATTTTTACAAGTCTGTCTATCCCTCGAGATTAAGAACTTGTTAAAAACAGGACAAGCTCTAACTTAGCAACCTTAGTATTTTTAGTTAATGTTTGTAGAATGAATAAGCAATTTAGGAGACAGGAGGGCATTTCTGGGGTCCCAGCTACCACACCACTGAGACACCACTGTAAGGTTTAAGCCAATGGTCCTTAATCATGGCTGTACATTATAAATTAAAAATTCCTATACCCAGCCTCCATCCCCAGAAATTCTGCTTTAATTGATTTTGGCTGGGTCCCAGGAAAGCTCTCAGACAAGTCTAATGACTGCTACTCTGAGGACCACTGGTTAGTCTCTATGTACTAATGCACATTCTCATTTACACATCAATCACAGCCCTTTCCACAGTTCTTTTAAACCCAGTGTTTGCCAGTGACTTCAAGATAACCACTAATGTTATCTGTCAGTCAACTGATACTTGTGTTTCTAAACGGTCTCCTCACAGCTCCTTTCCTAGACAGTGGGAGAAAGGGCACTCAGGGCAAGGGCGGGTACAAAAAGAGCCACTGCCTTTTGTTCCCTTGGGCATGTCATCTTGGGGCACACACGCAGGCAAAAGAGAAAGCAGAATGGAACAACAATTCATTGTCTCCTCAACTAACCGAAAAAACAAGCTAGAAGACAAGTAAAATAAAATAGGCGGTCTTGCCTTACATATGCTTTACGCCAAGTCTTAGTATCTTCTAGAATAACTCATTTATACATTTATCCACCATTTTTCTACTTGGTGAGACTGCTCATGTGCTGAGTGCTGCAGGGCCGCGGAGACACAAAATGAATCGGACACGTAGTCTGCAAAAGGGAATAAGGCATGCACATAAACAGCTAGGATATACGGAGAGAAGACAAAAAGGGTCATAAGGTCAAAAAGACATTCCACTTAGAAAAATCAGATAATAGCTTTGAAGAAGAGGTAGAATTTATACATGAGCCGTTAGAAAAGATATCCAGGTAGAGGAAATAACATAATTTGAAGCATCAGTGACAAGTAATAAATCTGTAATAAGAGTAGTGGGAAATAAAGTTTGCAAAGTATGCCGAGTCTAGCTTGGGGAAAGTTTTAAAAACTGAGTTAAAGACTGTCTACTTTCTTCTGAAGGGAACCAGGGATGACAACAGCAAAGCTGTTGTTTCATGAATTCATCAGACAGGAGTACAAGGGGGCCTGACGTGGCTGACAGCCTGGGGAGGAGAGACCAATTAAGTAATTATTTTAATAGTCCAGGCAAGAGCTAACACAGACCTGACCATTCTCCACATCATTATCCCATCTTTTTCACAATCTCCCACTCCACCCCTATTCTAACGCACTCTCGCATACTCATTCTCTCTCCCTTTTCCTTTCTCTCTCTCTCTCCCCAGCCATACTAAACTAAACTACATTCAATTCCGTGTACAAGACATTACTTTGTCCATGTAGATCCAGTTCTTCAAATATTTCGCCTTCCCCCCATCTTTTTTGTTTGGCCTGGCTAATTTCCAGTCAGTCTCCAGTTACACGTTGCCACCTCCAGGAAGTTTTCTTTAAACTTCAAGCCTTTGTTTCATGCTCTGTTAGTTGGTTCCAGAGCATTCATTACACTTTATCATAATTGCCTGGCAGTTGCCTATTTCTTTCACTAGACCAGGAATGAGGCTTGAAAACCACGACTGTTTATTTTCCAGTTGTATTCCCAAAACAAGAACATCTAGAATAGTGTCAGGCTCATAATAGGCATTAACTCATTGAATGAGCAAATATATAGTCTTATAAAGCAGAATGTATATTGAATAACATACATAGAATACATGTATACTAGACATGTAATATACACACATATATTAACTGTATATCTAACTTCTAAAACACAACTAGAACAGGGCCTTTTCAAAACCTACTAATGTTTTGAAAATGTACTTAATTATCTGCCATATTAAGCTTGATTATTTTCCAATTTCTTGCTACTTAATAACAAATTTCTGGTTCAATCACTACTCTGTTAGTCTATGTTTCACTGTTTCCTTAATACCAAGATAAAAACTGGCCTCCACACTACAGTCAAATCACAAAATAGTAAATAGTAACTGTAATCTGGATCACTCAGATTAGAAAATGTTACTTAGAAGTGTCAATACGGTAGGTAGCTTGGCAAAAATTCTGAGGCATTGCTCAAGGGATATACCAATAAAATGAAACTAAAAATGTTTTGGGTTTTTTTCCTGTTGTAACAGTTCTTGTTAGAATAGCAAGAAAAGTGGTTGATAATCAAATGGACTGATCATGCAAACAGAAAGTAACTCCTTCTAAAACCAGTATTCCACGCTATAAACTGCCAGGGTTTTGCGAAAGCATACTGGCTTTCGTGGGGCAGGGGGCAGGTGCCCCAGGTGAGATTACCAGAGCACGTGCAACACACACACGCAAGAAAAGGTTTACAATGTATTAGTCAACGAGTTTATTTTAGGGAAAGATTAAACGGAGAACCATGTAAGGACCAAGAAATACTTTAAATAGATTCAAGTAAAAGTTTACAAATTATCAATCGCCTTATTATTGACACTTAAAACATGTTATCAATCGTTTAAGTCTGAGCAGTCCTCAGAATACCAATGTTCGTATCGCCCAGATTTTCTGAAGTGGGGGAACTTTCAGATGACGTCATCCGTTTTTAACAGTACACATATAGTCCTGCCAACTCACTTGTTGTGGATTTGCTTTCCATCATTTCTCCTTTTGTTTTTTTCCCATAATATACTCAAAAATATGCCATACCCCCTGTGTTTTTCTTTAACATATGTCTATGGGTCCACTCTGTAAAACCATCTGTTAACTCACCACAGGCCAGTTCTTATACCTCACTTTTCATAAATAGAACACTTTGGTCACACAAATGAACAGACAGTTCATTAAAATAAATGGGTAATCCCCAAACTTTCTTTTGAGAATTTTAACCTACATCTTTCTTTTATCTGATTACCTATCGAAAAAGAAAAGAAAAAACAAGAGTGAGGCAGACCATAAATCATAACATAGGGTAAATTTTAGAAAAGAGATAATCAATACTACGAAGTGTCCTGTGACACCAAGGGGGGCCAAGCGCAGAGGAAAAAAAGACTGGGAGTGAAGCATTTTCTGGAGCATTTTCAATCAACCTCAAAATGACAATAGGCGTAACTGGCATTAACTCCATTAGGCTGATGGGGAAATTAAGGCCCACAGACGTTTAATGACTTGCCCAAGATCCCAGAAGTAGCAAATAAAGTTTAAGTCTAAAATCGAGGTCTGATACTAAGTCTGAGGATTATGTCCTCTATAGTGCAGCTGGCTTCTCAGGAATCCAAAAAGCCAGGAGGTTCTCCTAGGTAAAACGGCAGCAAGTAACGCCACACAGGTGGGAACTTCAGGCTGTTCAAAAGACAAGAGATAAACCAACGTGGCTGGAATGAGGGCTTCGTTCAGGAGAGGTAAATTCAGAGAGTTAAGGCGAAGTAAGTGGAAGTAACTAAATACCTGGTTAAGAAATCTAAATATAAGCAAAGAAAACCCATCCACTGAGTACCTTTGCTGAGACCAAGTTACATTTCAGGAAGACACTGCATGGTGAAAATGGCCCAAGTCATAAGGATGTAGAAAGACTGCACTCATTAAGTTCAAGTGGAATGACTGTCTGGTTATATTGCTCCTAACAATGTAAGACAAAACAGTTGCACTAAAATGTTCAAGTGGGTTAGCATGTCAAGCTAGCACACAAATGTTCTCTGTGAAATGTATTACATACCAAAATGGCAGAGAAGAGAAACTAGACTTAAATGATAATCAGGACTGTTATTTGGTATTTGAGTTTAAAATAATTTATATTACCCTATGAAGAAATGAAAATGTACCTAGTCACTCTATTAACCCTGAAGAAATAAGATGCTTGCTTTGCCAGCTTAGATTTATAAAAATAAAAACATTTCTCACAAAATAAAAACTACGTATCCATATCTTTTTAAAAAAATTATGAACAGTTTAACACAAGGTAAGGAAATGAACCACGGATGATGAGGGGAAAAAATTTTACCATGTATTGTTCGTGCTCTTCCAGATAGAGCAGTGGACATAATCAACTCAACTAAAGTCCTCCTAGAGCCAGGCTCCACCTGACACCACTTCTGTTTATTCTCTTCACAGCACTGGTCATACCTGCAATTACGTTGCTTATTTATGTGTTTCCTTACTGACTGACAGGGACGTAAGATCCATGAAGGCAGGGCTTGTTTCCCAGAGCTTGGAGTGAGTCACAGAGTGTGGAATAAAGGAAAGAAGAGAGCTCACGTAATCGTCCCCACAATTCTATGATGGGGCTACTGCAATCTCCACCCCCATGACCTGGTGGGGATCAGCGATCCTGTGAAATTAAATAATTTGCACAAAGTCACAGAACAATTAAAGCGACAGAGACTCATCTGCCTGATTCATATGTACCGTATAAACAAATTTGGCAGGCTATGTTTAGAACTAAGACGATATCAAGTTGAAATTCAAATAGTCAGTGTTTAAAATGTAGCAATGAAAAAAAAAACGATCTCCAGAGGACTCTTTTCATGGTATATATAAGTGCAGTCAGACATACTTCTTATAGCTGTCACCACAGTACACATTTAGTTATACTATGCATTTCACACAAATTGATATGACATTTTGCAAATCATAAACAAAGTTGTCTATGTCACCCTTTGGGAAAAAACTCAATTTTGCTCCAAAGTATTTGTGTTGCCACTACAAAGGTCTCAGTGGTTCTCACTTGGGAGAAAATTGTGAAGAAAATCCAGCTGATAATCTTGTTTTTAAAAGCTGTAGGTTCATCCTGGAAAACCATGTAGGATGAACTGAATGTCAGTGATATAAATAGATTCATACTAAATTGGTTACTCTCAATAACTGTTAGAAAAGCTCTATAAATTAGACACCATTTTTCAGTGAAATTCTTAGAAAAAAATTATTTAAAATACTTTCATACCTCCTACTAAAAGTGATAATATCCATGAGGACTGAGAAATGACTCTTTTGAGAAAACAATTTCTACAAAGAACTGGTGAACTATATATAATATTCAAATTCACTTAGCCAACTACTGCACATACATAGGAAAGAGGAAACTGTACCCACAATTTTGCTAATAACCTATTTTTTACATCTACCTATTAATAAATATATATTGGGTGTCTATTAGCTTATCATTATGCTGGATGATACAGGATAGAAAAAGAAAGATAGGGGCTTCCCTGGTGGCGCAGTGGTTGGGAGTCCGCCTGCCGATGCAGGGGAACCGGGTTCGCGCCCCGGTCTGGGAGGATCCCACGTGCCGCGGAGCGGCTGGGCCCGTGAGCCGTGGCCGCTGGGCCTGCGCGTCCGGAGCCTGTGCTCCGCAACGGGAGAGGCCACAACAGAGGGAGGCCCGCATACCACAAAAAAAAAAAAAAAGAAAAAAAAAAGAAAAGGGAAGATAAAATGTAACTCTAATTAGTAAAGAGAGTCAGATGTAGGAGACATGAGTGGAAGCTGACTTCATGGGAAACATCCTCAAGATGAGCTATGAATAAAGTTGGTCTAAAATGGTCGAAGGACGTTCTCTCAGCCCTGACAGGATGCATGCTCCACCCTCCCATTCATTCTCTAGGTAAGGTAAGTCAGTGGCTTTCTTACCTACTAGTTCACTAGGGTTCCAGAGACTTCTGGCTCATTGCTGCCATTTTGTGGTGGTTAAATCTCAGAAAGTGAAAGGGCTGGAATTACCATGCCCATTAAAAGAACTCTGGATTACGTCCATGTCTTGGTTATTGTAAGTAGCGCTGCTCTGAACACTGGGGTACAACATAAATGTCCATCGACAGATGAATGGTAAAGAAGATGTGGTAGCTATATAGGATATATATATACACAAGCATACATACACAATGGACTATTGCTCAGCCATAAAAATGAATGAAACAATGCCATTTGAGCAACACGGATGGACCTAGAGATTATCATGCTAAGTGAAGTAACTCAGAAAGAGAAAGACAAATATCATATGACATCACTTATATGTGGAATCTAAAAAAAAAAAAAAGATACAAATGAACTTATTTACAAAACAGAAATAGACTCACAGAGATAGAAAACAAACTTATGGTTACCAAAGGGGGAAGGGGGGAGGGATAATTTAGGAACTTGGGTTAACAGATACACCTATCTACTATATATAAAATAGATAAACAACAAGGAACTACTGTGTAGCACAGGGAACTATACTCAATATCTTGTAATGACCTATAACGGAAAATAATCTGAAAAAGAATATATATAACTGAATCACTTTGCTGTACACCTGAAATATTGTAAATCAACTATACTTTAATTAAAAAAAAAAAACAAGGGAAGGGGAAACAAACAAAAAAAAGCACTCTGGAACCTGGGATCAGTTTTGGATATCAAAAAGCCCTCTAGGATAGATTCTAGCCACAAGATAATTTGTGATTCTAACCTACATAACAGATTTAAAAGGCATGCAATGGCCATGAGCCCCTTCTATGTGAATTCTAGCGGGAATGCAATGTTGCCACTTTCTAGGATCTCAGAGCTATACAGGCACACATGGAGAAGGGATTTGAGGGAGGGATGACATAAGACAGGGAGACAGACCAGTAAGTGTTAGGTGAGAAGGATAGGGATGTTTATGTGTAGGACTTCTGTTACCCTCCTATGGCATCTAGGCAAGAGATGTGAACCCCTTTTAGGAGGTACCTCAAAGAGATACGACAGAACCACTCTAGAAACTTAGGATCTAAGGCAATAAATTATATACTGCATTAACATGCTGGAAAATTCAACAGACCATCTGCATAGGCATGTTTCCTGTTAAAAACAGAAAAAAGGGGCTTTGGGATTTTCTACTCAGATGAATTCTCAGGAATATTTTTACATCTTTTATGAAGTTTCCCTTACATTACTGCAAAAAATGAGAGTAGCTACCTTTCAAAAGAACGTGACGGTATTGGCAGAGCACTGAAATATTCTGAATGGCTACTTTTATAATGTATGCTCTTTCTTCATGTGTATCTTTCCCACCCTGAGATTATGGCTCACCCAGTTAAGGTTATTACATAATTGTGACAAAAATAGAAAGGGATTAGTTAAGAAGAAATGCTAAAGAAGACATATATTGTTCAAAAATTAAAGGTTAACACTTGAATGTTTTGTACTTCTTGTTGCTACTTAACAAATGCAGAAATTCTGGGGCAGTTGTTTATTCAAAGAGGCAGAAGTAGGAGAAGTATGCCGATTTTCAAAAGCATTCCATTCATTTTTTGAGTTTTGAAATGGCACATGAAATGTAAATATGTACAAAAGGCTCAATTTGTTGAACTCTGTTCCCATTAACACGACTGCAATGGGTCTCATATCAATTTTAGTTCCCAGAAAGATGCTCTGAAGTTCTTAACAGAAGCATTATGTAGCAATAAGAAGTGGACTACATACTGGATACAATATTGGATACAATATTGTACTACAACATGGATACAATATTACCCAAGTACTAAAAAAAAAAAAATAAGGCCCATCTTTAGGGACCTCTTGTTGATATTTCTGTTTATATTGCATTATATGAAAAAAAAAGAAGTCTTTATGCTAGTACTTGCTAGTTATAAATCTCAACTGCCTCTCCATAATGTAAATTTCTTTTTCCCAAAATGACAAGACTGAATGATGTTCCCTGTTCTTGTAGCCCATGCTCAGTAGAAGAAACTCTTAAAAACTCTGCAATACATTCAGATGATAGAAGCTAAGGGAGTGCCAATACTTTAGGAGCAATTCCTTGAAAACTCAGCCTTTCCCCCCAGAGTAGAATTGGAAAGCATTCATAAGAATGTTTAAAATGGGCTTCCCTATGAGTTGGGGTGGGAAGAGGATAGACACACAGATCCTGCATGCCTGAGGCAACTGTATGTCACTTCTCACTGCTACCAATTAGGATGTCAGCACTTCGCTGATCAAATCTGATTTTTCATCTCTGATGTATATATACTCTGTTTTTCATCTTGAATTATGCTAAGGTGTTCAGTATAGGAAGTAGCACTGCGATAATGCCTGGCATATGTTTAGCTGAACGCTGCACAAACAAAACCACGGCAGGCAGTAGCTAGATGCACCGAGAGTAAGGACGCATGCAAAATTAAGCCCCCCAATATGCTCAGCTTTCCTCCCCAAAGTCTTCTGGAGCTTTAAGAAGCATCTTGGTTCCCCATGTGATTTTCAGGCAAGTTGTATGAACCAAGTTTTCAAGTGCAAATGACAAGGTCAAAAGAAGGAAGGTTTACAGGTATGAGGAGCTGGAAGAAGGAATGGAAATGTGGGGAGAAGGTCAGGAATTTGAAGGGTAATGTCAGAAATCTGTGAAGGGAAGCTTAAGCAGTTACGTAACACATCTGCTCCTAGCTGTGAAGACTTCACCCTCCAAACTTGGGATCGTCATTATCCATTCTAGGAAAGGTTTAAATTTCTCCAAGTAAGTTCACCTTTATGTGTAATATTATGCTGTGAAGTTCCCTTAAAACTGATAAAGGAGACAGTGTTTAAAGGTGGGAGCTCCAAAAGGGAAAGGATATCTGTATGTGTATGGCTGATTCATTCTGTTGTGCAGTGGAGGCTAACACAACATTGTAAAGCAACCATACTCCAGTAAAAATTAATTAAAAAAAAAAAAAAGTGGGAGCTCAAAAAGCAAAGATATATTCAGGTTGAAATCCCAACCCTGCTACTTACCAGCCCTGTGACCTTGTGCGTACAGTTTCTCATCAATAAAATGGGAATAACTATACTATCTACCTGATAATGTGATTTAAGAGAATTCAAATGAAAATTTATGTAAAGCCAATCTCTAGCATCTAGAAAACACCAGTAGAGTGTAGTTGTTTTTCTTATTATAAATTTATCTTGATTTGTTAAAGTTTTCTAGTCTCGCTCTACTCTGAGTTCATTCTGAAGGCCTAGGTTCATTGTTCTGGTAAGTAGGGCCTTTCTACAAAGGGCTCTGCCACTCCAGACTGCAGGACAAGGGCATTCTTGCCTGTGCCCTGGGACCCCCTCTCGGAATCAAGTATCCTAGTATTAATATTCCTGCTAGCTGGGTGTGCTTCTCCACTACAAGAAAAGCAGGCATGGCATTTTATTTCCAAAAACTTGATCTCAGACTAAATCACCCTTTGTGTGTGTGTAGAAATAGAGTTACACATACGAGAGAGATGAATATACATACATATATATGGATATGAATATGCATACATATATATGGGGTATGTGTATATACAGAGAAATCCATATACATACGTACCTAAAGGGCACATATGGAGATAAATCCCCATTCAAGATCTATGGAATACTTCATGTGAACTTGGCAGGATTAAATAAAAGTAAATTAGGCTCTAAACCAGAAAAAGTTCATTATTAATCTTTATTAACAATATCCACATCCATCTTCTCCAGTAATTCAGATATTACCCCACCACAACCTCACCTTCCTTCCTTGCCCTTATGTTAGAGCATGGTTCATGGAATGAAGGTTTCTTTCAGTTAGTGAGCTAATTTACCTATATACCTGTGTAATAATTTACATGTACAATATCAGATATGCTTAGTGGATACCTACGAAATACCATCCATGAAGTTTCTGCATTTCCAGCTCTAACTTTCATCTGCGAGGTCCCTGAACCAGAATCATTGGCCTTTTTCCAGAAAACTCTGTGCCTCCTTCTGTCCTACCATTTCCCCAGAGTGTATCTAGTCATACACCTTCAAAGTCATAAACCCTGGGCTGGATGCAGGCAGGCAGACAAAAGAACTGAACCGCAAATCAGAAGCACCCATGACCAAGACAGATGCTCTTAGTATAGGAATTGAGGGTAGAACGGAGATGGAAGAAGAATGGTCCTCCACTCAATTATGAGATTGGGACTTCAAGAATTATAAAAGCTGAAGAGCTGAAAATGACAACGAATCTTTGTTACATTTTTTCCACTTTTAAAATTCTATTTGTACAGCCCTGACATGAAAAGACCCTTAGTAGTTTAAAGCTCGACAGTGTCCTCTAGACCTTTGTAAATTCCCAAACAAAGATATGCCCCATTTCATCAGAGCCCCTGTTTATGTGAAGCCAGCAAGGACATACTGAGGCAGGTGGCCGACTAGGTGCCCTCTCCAGCTGAGGTATCAAGCCCACTTAAAGCACGTGACTTACACTTCCTCCCAAGAACCAACACAATCAATTACATGTCATGAATCTTTGGGATTGTTCCCAAATATTCAAACACTGCAAGAATATATAGGGTCTAGTGAAATCCAGTTGGCCCATAAAACAGTGTTCCAGGGCCTGTGGCTCAAAGAACAGAGCATCGTACAGGGAGCTGTAGACCACCTAATTTCTGTTTTTACTTTTTACTTTTCTTGTTCATTTATGGAATGGCCTTGGTAAGCTGATTTATCACTCTTTATATAAGTTAATAATGCCCTTTTTATCACTTTTCTTAGGCTACTGGAGACAAATGAGATACAGTCAAATCTATCTACAAAGCATGTATGTGTGTGTGTGTGTATACATATATATATGTATACACACACACACCCCATACATATAGACAGACAGCAAATATATATAATTTGCTTTCTATATAAATGTAATGACAAAATTATGAGAATCATATCTGCTCAGGAAACACACATGGATTAAAAGGGCAGACTGGCACTATAACAAGATAAGTTTGAACTCTTCAGAAATAAATGCCTTCTGTGACTTCTGATGAAAAGAACAAAGTCATATGTTAACCAAACAGGCAATGACAACAATTTTAAGAGACAAAGATGGTATATGAGAAAGGAACACTTTCACAGAAAATCTGCAATAGTGGAGAATAATTAAAAAGAGTGACTAAACATATTTTGGTTCTTGACTATATGAACTCATAGCTTTGAAGGAGGAAATATACAGTATCATTTACTCTTTTCACATTTTAATTTTTAGAAGACAAATTTAATATTCCAAGACTTCAATGTAGACAATTTCTTTCTTTCCAAGGATCTGCTTTGCTAGCTTTCGTTTAATAACAGTTTTCACGTTCAACACCAACTGCATGACTGTCTTGTGCTTGGTGCAGGGTTATGTTACTGCAGTGATATAAAAATAGCAAAGGCAAAAAAAAAAAAAAAATACACAGCAGACTGGAATAGCTTAAAAATTGAAGCTTTTGGATCAAGCTCTCTGAAATCATTATAATAGATACAGCACCTGATCCTTTGCTATAAAATAGATCTTCCTTCATTATATAATATTAAAATGACTTAGGGATTCATACTTCTTTCTCTCTAGACCTATAAACTATTAAAGTTATACTGGGTCTCAGAAGAGTTCAAAATCCAAGCTGCATTGGCCTGCTGTGTCTGTTTACTTAATCTATTTTTATAACACTGCAGTAGCCAAATCCAACTTACCAAATACCTGCTTCAAAAGTGTGTACCACATTGATTCAAGAGATAAAATTTATGAGAAGCTAGCCGCAAACTATGTTTATTTCTAATAAATCAATCTACTCTATACTATTAAATTCAAGGCCGTAAGGAACCACAGATACACTGCTTTAGAAGTCTGAAACATGGCCCAAAAGGATTTAAATTTTTTTTCAAACTGTTTGTTCGGCCACGTAAGATAGTTGCCTACTTCACCTGTGTGAAATAACACAAGTTGCTATTCTTAGTTTGCAAATCTGAGCGTCTGTACCAATCCTCGGCAGGTTTTTCGACACCTAACTGGGGGTTGGGATAGATGTATCATCTCTACGGCAACCTACTACACAAGTATATTATAGCTAAATTATTTAATAAAATAAATCCTTGACCTTGAACATCTTTCATGCCAAAGAACAATGCCAAATCTAACTTTTACTCTGTGAAGCGTTTCTAACAATTCAATGTACCCAAGAAAAATAAGCTTGAGAGTACTGACAGAATGGGATTCGCCAATTAAAAGTTGTTGCCATAGAAACAGGCTTTAATATGGTCTATGAAAAAAATGAACATGTTATGCTTTCTCTTGAGTCATTTACATTTGAACATAAAATGTGAAAAACACAATTACAGAGAAGGGTGTAGCTCCCTAAGGGAGCACCAAATGTATTCTCTTGTTCGTGAAAAAATAAAAGTTCCTTTTCTTAACCAAAAATGAACACACGCTCTGTTTTCTTGAATTTTTCATAGGTTATTTGACTAATATATCACTTCAGTGTGCGAGGTGATTTTTTTTCTAGAACTGTGCCTTTTTTTTTTTTTTTCCAAAGTACTCTACTAGATTTATATTTTCTGAAAGTCTTCAAACACTGTGCTCTTTGAAAAATAACTTTAAAAATATCTTTTGAACCACTCAAGGGGAAGATCATTACAAAGGATCCTTTGACATTCTAAAGACTCTAAATACCACATGCTAAAAAAGTATTTTAAGTACATCATTGAATGTTCCTGACTGTTTACTCAAGGGATTAACATGGGTTAGACTCTCGCCAGATGACCATAACCAGCCACAGGATATAAAATAGTGAACTACTCTATCACTTTTATTGCTGTTTTACTAACACAGCCCATGACAAGAATTCAGGACATAGTGCTATAAGTCTTCAGGTGGTGACCGACAAGATAAATATTACTGTTTTGTAGAAATTCTATCATGCAGTTCCCAGACTATACCGATTTCAGTACCACTCTAAAAAGCGAATGACACATTTAAAATTTGTTTTTTGAAAGGATCGATCTATTACGATGTGACTTGATTCATTATATACAAAAGGAAATCATCCTATGACTGATGAACATTTTAAAGTATATATACCTTCATCAGTTGAGGGTAGGATGATCTGCTATGTGGAACAGACACTGAATAGAATACTTAATTAATACATTAATATTGTGTACCATTGATTATCCAGAATTAGTATGATTAGATACCACTGAAGTCGATGAAGATTTTAATCTAGTATTACTTAAGATGAAAGAAAGTAGTTGTTAAGAAAGAGGAGGATATTTTAATTACAGAAGACCTGAACCGAAACATTAAAAAGTACATGAGAGGGCTTCCCTGGTGGCGCAGTTGTTGAGCATCTGCCTGCCGATGCAGGGGATATGAGTTCGAGCCCTGGTCTGGGAGGATCCCACATGCCACGGAGCAACTGGGCCCGTGAGCCACAAAGAGGGCTTCCCTGGTGGTGCAGTTGTTGAGAATCTGCCTGCCGATGCAGGGGATATGAGTTCGAGCCCTGGTCTGGGAGGATCCCACATGCCACGGAGCAACTGGGCCCGTGAGCCACAACTACTGAGCCTGCGCGTCCCGAGCCCGTGCTCCGCACCAAGAGAGGCCGCGACAGTGAGAGGCCCGCGCACCGCGATGAAGAGTGGCCCCCGCTCGCCACAACTAGGGAAAGCCCTCGCACATCAACGAAGACCCAACACAGCAAAAATTAATTAATTAATTAATAAACTCCTACCCCCAACAAGAAGAAAAAAGTACATGAGAGTACCAATCCTCTACATTCCCTTCTTCCTCCACTGTGGGCATTCTCTGGAGAGCACCTTCCGTATTTAAGGCACCAATGGCTCTTAAAGAACTTAATTTTAAAAAGGTCTAAATACAAGAAGGAGATATATTCTCGAAAAAAAGCATATATATATATAAATATCTTACAATTCATTTTTTAAAAACCTTAAGCTATTTGTCTTTCAAACTGCAACAGAGACGCAGATCACATCTCAAAACTAAGTACTGTTACCAAATAGAGTTCTCTTTCTGTGATTTCTACTACAGATGTGCAACGTCTCTTGCATTACCTAAAAAGTATAAATAATCCTGAAAATTACACCATCGTTATTTGATCTTTCTTTCAGGCCTGAAGAGTAAATAATAGTTATCCAAACAAGTTCTATGAGAACATGCCCACTAAAGAATTAAATCTGCCAGATAAACAACTGGCCAACTGTGGACAACAGCTTATCTTAATGGTACAAAGTTTGGAATTATAAACTCCTGACAGCATTGGTTTATACAATTAGACATTTCCAAAGCAACACAAAAGAATGTCTGTTTGATCAAGCAAGAATGTCCTTTGCAGATTTAGATTTCAAGTTTCAAAATCAAAAGTTGGAAAGCAAACATCATAACTAACTCCACACCTGCCAGCGAACGTTGCAAATGACTTGCTTCGGTGCCCTTCTGATTTGGTTCAACAACTAGCACACTATCAGGCTGTCTGAAAGGATGCTAAATTACTATGACTGTAATCTATTTGTTGTTTAGTTTCTTTTTCTAAACTATGTTGTTCAGAGAGTAATGTCATGACGTTTTATGGTTTTTAAATTGACAATGAGATGTGTTTTAAAAAAATGTAACTTTAAAAAATCAATTTGAATTCAGTTTGGATTCTTTTCAAACTGTACATTTCATTTGCAGTGATTTTTCTATGATTCTCTAGCCAGGCAAAAAACCAGCAGCAATATTCTCTGGGGATAAAGGGTTATTTTATATATGAAAAAGACTTTTTAAAAGTTTTTAATATACCCTAAAAATGGATAAAAAGTATAATGATTAGTAGCTTCTCCAAGAAGTATTTCCTCTAGGCAGAGTTTGCTATAGCCTAACTCCATCTACCACCCTCTCCCGAATGTAACTTTTCTTAAAATAAAACATTATAAACTTCTGTTGTACACTAAGCATATGGGGTCTCTAATCGTTCAAATACAAATTATTTTAAATTTTACATTTTGGAAAGTAACGTGGAAATGTTAGTCACTTTGTTACCGAAATAACAGGTTACAAAGTCAAACTCTCATTTAATCTAAATATATGATAAATCTAATAAACAGTAAATCTCAAACTCCCTTTAACTGTACAGGTTTTACTTAGAGGCTAGAGATCTGCTGAATTCCCATTACATACAAAGGGAATCTGAGGCGAGTGAAGGTGAAATCACTAATTCTCTTAGTCACAGATTAAAGGTACACTCTCCAAATTCATCATTTTTGTTAAGTGTTATTTTTCCAACATGACAGCAACACAGTTTTCAAGGCAAAAGGACCCTGAAATATACCACAACACATCTACATTCTGAAAAGTGTTCATGTCGCAGCCTCAGTATCAATACAGTGCAGAACTGCCCAGAGGATTCCTCCAAAAACAACCGGAATAGGATCACTTGGGAATTAGCTCCATGGCAGCTATTCTACAGGGATAACAAACCTTTGTTGATCTTGTTACAATGGCTTCTTTACACCAGCTCATCGAATCTAATTTAATGTATTCTCTATTCATGAAACAGTATTTCTCTATAACCAAAGTTTTCAGATCTTTGCTATTTTCAGAAAACTTTCTGGCTCTGTACAGGGCATATAAACAGCTCTTAAGCTGCGGAGGCTCAGAGCCATCCCTGTATGCTATGGGCTCACTCTTCTGGAAACCGCACATGAAGAATTAACATAAACTATTAGGGCCTCTGAATGCCCCCATTGAAACTGTGAACTCCTTCAGGAGTTCTGTGAACTCTCTAAGACTTCCCGGTTTAAGGTAGAATTCCACGCTCCACCCATTGTAATAGCTGTTACAGACTACAGAAAATAGGATTCATCTAAGCACACAAAAGCGAGTCCATGTGCACAAAATCGTTCTCTGCAAGCTGTCTGATGGAGAGGCTTTTGGTGGGTAATAGAAGGAGATTCTAGAGAAATTTTGGTAGAAACTTCTATCAAAGCAAAATGCTAATAACACCTTAGAGGACAGCCCTTGTGTCTCCTGGGCCCCTTGAGTCCAGAGGTGGGATCAGGCAGGTCTTCCGTTTTCCTAGTTGTGAGACTGGAAGGATGGCCCCCCACCCCCTCTCAGGTGAGAACCATTCCTTGAAAGAGATGTTAACGGGAGACCAATAATACGTGGAAACACCCTGATTAAGTATGAAATGGGAATAATAAACAAAGTAAAGCAGCATTACGGAACTAAGAATGCTATGACAAGAAAAAGCCGAAACCCAAAAAAACAAATCACCACCACCACCACCACCAAAACAGCAACAAAAAAAACAAACAAAACGAAGTTGCAGAAAGTGTTAGGATAACAAAAACTGAATTTAAAAGGTAAGAAAAATAAGAGATCACCCCTGCCCGATGTAATAAGAAGGGAGAACAGAACAGAAGGACACCTATCCAACTCCTACTTAAATTCTGTCATTAAGGACAAGTATCTTTATTTTTTTTATTTTTTTGGTCTCACCATACGGCTTGCAGGATCTTAGTTCCCAGACCAGGGATTGAACCTGGGGCCAGGGCAGTGAAAACACCAAGTCCTAACCACTGGACCACCAGGAAAGTCCCAAGTATCTCTAAACTGAAAAATATGAGAGCTATAATGCACTCTGCCTTCTTGCCTGGGGTACATACCCGGTAACATTCATGGACAGGAGAAGTACTAGAAAAATGAAAAAGAGCCTCTAGAAAAACACATTTTCCCATTTATTTTGGATTTCCAAAGTTTTATTTTCTGTTTCACACTTCAAATTACTTGAAGCTTTAGCGAAAGGGCAGGATAAGTCTTACTTTCATTATCTCTCTAGTTCCTCTTACTAACATAAGGTATGACTTCTCCAGCTTTTGTGCCTTCTTAAAAATGTTATGTGGCCTAACATACAGCAAGGGACAAAGATTCTATCATAGATTCATAATGTCCTCATAATTATGAGTCTCCATTATGATTTTAGGAAAGAAAAATGTTTCTTTTCCCTTAATCAATCATTGTCTGAGAGGCATTCCACTTAACTACTGCATAAGACAAACAGGGTAAGAGTAATCAGCTAGTTTTCCATTTGACTCTTACGACTGCCAAGTGGGTTTAAAGGCAAACTATTTCATATTTATATCTGCTTACTTGATTAAACATTACCACCTCTGCTTACTAAACAAGTCTAAATATACCCTCCTTGGGGTAACTAAGGAGTGTGTTATGACTTAGTGTAACTGTAACTTAGTTACACTAAGGTTATTTCTAAATCAATTGACAAATACCCCAAACACCTAATATGTCCCTGGCCTCGAAAAATATGATCCCTGTACTGAAGCAGGTTAGGGTGTCAAAAAAACCAGTTAAAAAACAAAGTAATAAGTCAATCAAACAATTATTTGACATTAAATAACTAAGCCATTCAAACTTTTTGACTGAGTTGATTATGTTGAAACAAAGTTAAGCATTTTAGAGGAACTGCAAATTTTAGTCTTTTCTCACCCTACTGAGTTACAATGCTAAACTAGATAACATTTAACCAGAGAAGTAAAAAACATACCTTTTATAGAACAACCTGTGAAAATGAACATATGTGAATAGAAAGAATAATTATTTGTATATTAAATTAAGACCAACTTTCATAAAAATATGGATGTGGGAAAGTAAAATAAAATTAAATTCTGCTACACTATATTACATTGTCTCTGAAGTGAATTTTCTGATAAGTGATTTTCTAGTAAAGAACACTGAACATATTTCCCTATTCTGCTGTAATATTTCAGTAAGTAACCAATCAAATGTCTTCACCTTTTCATGTTGTATTAAAATTCTAGATATCAAACTATAAACAGGAATTTTTCTTAAGAAAATAGTATGCATTTATGGGTAGAATTTGTTTTTATTTTTATTTTCTAACAAGTTAGGATACATACTAACACAATATGCCCTGGGCTTTTTCTATGTCCAGCCTGAAATTTAGGATATATATAAAGTACATAGTTATAGTAAGGAAAACTATAAACTTCTGCTACCTTCACATATAACCATATTTGTACACACTTCCCCAAATCCATACATGTTCATCTTTCAATCCCAGCTTTGTTACAAATAATTCAGAATATGGGCAGAATTTATGTCTTTTACTTAATTGTAATATAAGAATAAAACTTGTTATAATAAAAACATCTATTATAAAATCTTAGTTTGGGGAAAGATGTATGATTTTTGCCATTCGGATTTGTCCAAAAACAAGGAATTATTTTCTGACACAAAGCCAGTTTATTCTATCTCACCCTCCCCGGCCTTGTTTCATTTACTGTGTACTTCTCAAATGCTATGGTATAAGAACTTGCCATATTTAAAGAAATCTTAACTTGGAATTGGCTTATGACTTTCTTGAGCATTCAGAGTTTTCCTGTATAATGCCAAACAGAAACATGGGAAAAAACAGTAACCCAATGCTTAGAGAAATATGCAGTGGAATATATACACATTTAAAGCACATAAACACTCATAAATTATTAAAAAACTAAACCCAATGCAGGAAAATGTGTAAAAGCCATATTAAAATATAGCATGTGAAAATGTAAATGGAAATGGAAAGTTCCATATGAAGGGCTTGACATAATGTACTAAGGTATCAGAAATATTACTTATTCAAGCTCACAATACTCAGGATATATTTAGCCAAGCCTTTGGGGACAAGGATGATAAGACAAAAGCTATAAAACCTCTTGCAAAACCTCTTTAGAGGCTTATACCTAGTAATCGATTAATAATCGGAATGTTCTTTCATCCATGTTCTTGTTTTCCTGTCCATTCCCCTTATCTTCTCTTTCTCTCCTTTCTATCTGGCTCAGTGTCAGTTAGACTCGAAGACCTGAAGAGTTCATACAAAAGAAAAGTGTATGATTTGAGCAATTTGGAAGGTAAGGAGAGTGTCAGATTCTTAAATTATCCCACTTTCTTTCTTCCTCTGATAATTTCAGGCACTGTATTTTAGGCGTTCAAGGACCAATATGTTCTACAACTGTTAATTGGTGAATTATGTGGGCACTTCCTATTTTTATACTTTCTGACGCATCTTTTAAACTTCAAATCTGTAACAAAAGGAGACCTCTCAACCACAGAAAACATAGTAAGAGATGAATAGTGAAGGAAAATTTCTTGATCTCAAGGTTATAGAGCCTGAAATGTATGACTGAACAATAGTATAAAAATCTTCATACCTAGAAATCTTTAAGAAGAGACCTTTGTGGTTTAGAATAGAAACTCATCCAAGCTGGGAATAGCTGTCTGTGGTTTTAAGCTGTTTTACTTGTAGAAATTATACCTCTTGTGAAGGTCTTTAATTGCCTTCTAGTCTAAACATCCTATGTCATTAGCCTCATGTATCTCAAGGAAATTGGAGTCCTTCACCAATTCAGGGGGAGCAGAGTCAGGGTACTTTAAACCATCTTCATCTGAATCTTTGACCAAAAAAAGAAAGAAAGAAAGAAAAAGCCAAAATAAAACAAATTTTAAAAACCTCAAAACAAACAATCAGAAAACAAAATAAACAAAAAACCCCCAACAACCTACTACAACCTCCTGGTTCTTCTCTGCTTATTTGTAGCAATTATTAAAATGTCATTTACAAAATCTGTGTTCCAGTAAATTTAATGAAGACAATTCTGAGCAATCTGGAATGGTCCCAGGAAAGGAAACTACATCTTGCCAAAAATATAAAGTACAATCAAAACAATAGTTTGAAAGAAAAGCTGAAATGATTTTAATATTTAAGCCTCCAAGAAAAGCTACTAAGCATCCTCAGTTGGTTTCTGTGCAAGGCAACATGCTGTAATTACCCAATATTAATGATTATTGGTTGGCGAAAAATGAGATATTCTGATACAAGTTTTCAGAAATAACCATATTCGCAGTTAGGAGAGAGCTACATGTATAGGAATTCCTGCTTAAGTGTTCTGTCAATTTGCTATGGTCATCAATGAAAAACTCAAGTTTAATTGTCAGAAATGTCAGTGGCAACCTCCCACCCAAGTTTTTATATTTAATTGTTACTGTTTCCAACCTAGTTTTAAGTTATTCAGCATGTGTTAAACATGCAGGATAATCATATTATAAATCAAAAGAAGAGTTGATATTCAGTCTACTACAAACACACAGTTTTAAAACTACTCAAACAATGATGTAACATAATACATTGGGTATGAGTTCTTGATATAATTGGAATTATAAGAAGATTCCAAATTTTTCAAAGAATAAATCTTTCAAAGGAAAAAGCAATGATATAGGCACATTTTACAACAAGTTTTGAAAAAACTGTCTAGTTATTATATAAATATCAGGAAGGCATATGTTATTAAATATTTATATAAATTTGGAGAGGTAACAGCATTAAAAACAAGCATTATATTATACCTATTTCCTAGTAGTAAAATGTGAGTTTAGCTATCATAAAACAGAACAATTAAAACTGATAAATATTATAGGCACACGTGCACTCTTACATCTCATATGGATAGCAAGAACAGATGAAATATTCTTAAAACACTCTGTCCTGGTTCCCAGAATTTGACAGCTGTATGTTTTATCAAACAATTAACTATGTGAGAGCTCTGATTTTAAAAGGAATTTAAGGCACTATAGAAGATACTTAATTTACTCAATGTTAAATAATTCTAAACAAGTAACTGCCCAAAATTCTGAATCAAGAATGTGACCTCCAAATATATTGATGTATATCAGAGCATACATTTTATTTCCATCAACAATTTGTCTTTGGACACATAATGACAACTAACATTAATCATCATATAATGTGTGCTAAGCACCATTCTAAGTGCTTTGTATGTATTCACTCTTTTAAGCCCTTACAGTCTTATTCAGTAGGCACTATTTATATCCCCAAATAAAAGATGAGGAAATTGAAACACAAACAAGTTAAGCAATTAGCTAACAGTCATGTGGCTGATATGTGGAGGTGTCGGGGTCTGCACTTCTTAGCTTGGGCTCTCTAACCACTCTGCCAGCTACAGTGCGTCTTCTACACTAGCTTAAAAGTTCAAGTCTCTGCAGATGGTCTCTTGCCATTATCAAGCAGGAGAGGAGTAGGTACTTTTAAATCAACCCAGATTCAAAGGCCCACAAAAAAACAAAGACCCGGCCAATCTAATGTTTAAAAGCATCATATCTGAGCATAATTCTATTAAAAATAGTAAAACGTCGTCTTAGCAAAAAAGGAAGACACCTTTGAAGAAAGGAATGAATATAACCATTATTTATGGCTTCTTACTCACAACGCAAACCTTTCAACTACCTGGCAGAGACTCACTGTTATTGCTGTATTTTTCTCACTGCCATGGCTTTGGGGTTTCGTATTAAAGTGGCAGGAAGTTGGCATGTGAATCACCCACCACGATCCCTACCCCAAATCACATTCTGAGTATGAGGAAAGAGAGGAAAAGGGAAACACAACCAGGAGAAGATGGGGAACAGAACTGGCATGCAGACCCCGAGGTGAAACAGCAGAATCAGAGCTCTCCAAGAAGACACATAGGGCTGCACCGCTCAGATCGTCTGCTAAGAGATGTAATTGGAACAAATCACATGAAGTTTCTGTTGTGAAGTATTCTTCACAACACGCTCTTATTCCTAAAAACACACCATTTGCCAACAAAGTGTTATTTTAGATTCCTTGGGTTTTGGCTCTCCTCTCAGCTAGATCTAATATATGATCATCTACATAACAATTTGACAAATGGTAAGTATCCAACAACTATTAGTCAGCAAGTCTTATCTACCATAAACATTTCATTCTGCTTCTAAAACAGCTTCATATTTCAGGTGTGAACCACAAATAACAACAGCACTTTCAAAGACTCTCTAATTTAAGAGATTCCAACTGAAAAGCTAGAACTGTGTCACTGTATTAAACGAAAGATTGCAACAGTAGAGATAAATAAAGTGCAGTTCAATTTACATGCCTTCAAGACAATATGTGAGAATATTTTCTAAGACATCCGAGTCAAATATTTGTATGTATCTGAACAGTTTAACAGAAGAGTCCTACGGAAAAAAAAACACCTATATTTTAAATATTAAATATTTTAGTCATTAATTTAAAAATTATTTCTGAAATTTAAAAAACTTTTGTAAAATGTAATTCATATTACACTTCAAACTATAAATCTATAAATACGTTGATGTGTCCTGTAGCAAGAATATAAAAATATGTAGAAATTTCTCTAGGAAACAAAGGGTTGATATCTAAATTTAGATTTTCTAAAGTCTAAAGGGAAATAAACGTGGCTAACATTGCACTGCAAATACTTCTTATCCTTGTTAAAATTATACCATAGTATTAACTCGTAGGAAAATACTCCTTTCAGCATTTGAGAACTACAGGGAAATTTGAGTACTAGGTCTCTATTATCATAATTATTATTTATTTTTATGAATTCATTACCCAGGATGTTGTAAATATTTATGTGCATAATTCAGCGGTAATCAGTGGTGTTTATCTTGACTAACTGATAATCTACAGACTGCAGTGCATTTATGATTTCAATGGAATTAATCTTCAATTCTCTACACTTCATTGTGAGAAGAGCTATAAACAGATTGCCAAGAGGAGGCTTTTAGCATCGAAGCTTTACTTGAGGAAGAAAAGCAATTCCTTTGGGAGCAAACCTATCTTTATTCACTGCAGAGTATAAAACTACTCTCAAAAGAAGCTAATAACCTCAACTCCTTATAATATACATATTTAAAAGATATTTTCTTGGTCCAAGATATAAGAATAATAGACACTTTCCAAGAAATAACACGATGAAGTCAATTCTACTTTGTCCAAGGGAACGAGGATTACTCCCACTTCACAAGTCCTCTTTTGACTTAATAGAACACAAAGGATCTGGGCAGACGACGGGGTGGCAATCTGCCTTGCTAACAGTTGCAACATCCCTGAAGCCCTCCTCTATTTTTCCAATTATTTTTCCATGTTCAAATACACACTGAACCCTTCACTCTTGTTTGGTAAATTTTAATGTAGATTATTCCACAAGGAATACATCAATTTCACTTTCCTGGCAATCACACCCTGCCCGTTGTCAGCCGGCTTCCTTTGACTCCAATTTGACACCCTGGATTGAATGGTCATGCCACGTTAGGGAAATGCCAAGGCAAATCTGTCAGCTCTATGGGTTAAAGCCACTGTAGTGTGGCTACTTAATGATTCATAATAGAGCTGGGAAGTAGTCACTTGCAGTGCTGCTGGGAGATGCTGGTGGCTGACACTGATCACAGAAGGTGGTACAGATGTTTTCCAGCTGAAGATGCCTCAGAGCATTTTGTTTTCATCAGATCACTGCATGTACCCATTATCCAAAAATTGAAAGTGACCCTTCTCTATCCAACCCTCTCCTCTCTCTCTCACACACACACACACACACACACACACACACACACACACACACCTCTAAAACTAAAACTAAACATGTCTTTCATTGGACAAATATTGGGTAATTTTCAAATAATAAATCACTGTACATAGTAAATTTAAAATAAAAGCTGATTTTATAAGTGCTCTTCCTATAGCTGAGCTATTCTTCTCTAATTTACAGTTGTCTTTAAACTTAAATGTTTCTACAGAAGAAGAGATATAAGAGATCCTCATCTTTTAAAGTCTTTATATGTAAAAGATATATATTAAAGCATTTACACAAAAAATGACATGCCATTTAGAATTTGCGTTAAAACATGAGAGCCCACTGCCTATTCCCCCCTCCAAAAGCGGAAGGATAGAGGCAACAAGATTAACAAATATTGAAAATTGTTGACACAAAGATTACAGTATATTATTCTCTCCACTTCTGTATGTGTTTGAAAATCTTCACTTAAAAAACTTATTTAGAAATAAACATGGAGTTTTGCATTAAATCACCACTTTTCCTAAATCAACCAAATCATTTTAGTATCACTTTAGTCCATCTTTGCTACCTCAAAGTATTAGTGTCTACTAATCTGAAAACTATTACTTGACCATTAATTAAGGACAAATGCGATGATCTGTAAAGAAAATCTGTCTTAATTCACTATCCAAAATAACTGACATTACTAAGCAATTACTTTGATGTCCCTCATTTTCATAAGGAATGGTTAAACAACAAAGGGTGACTGACATTCAAAAGCTTGCTCACCTTCCTACTTGGCTCTGATATTTGTTTCTTCATTATGCCCACGTATTTAAATTTCAGTCTTGCACCTGTCATAATCTATCCTCCCAAAGCATCGGATTGCTACATTTCCAAAATATAATAAACTGAAAGATTCTTTCATTAATCTTCCAACATGGACCACTTAAAAGTAAGTGAAGCATTACAGCCTAATTCAGTTAAATTTTCCATAGCATCTACATTCAAATGGAAATGTATCTGCCAGCTTATTAGGTGCTGAGGATATTACATTATACTCTGCAGAGCTTGGCAAGATGACTCACACAGCAAAATAAGAAGAAAAATGGATTGAAACGGAATAAAATTAAGTGCTATAAAAATCAACTGGTAAAAAGTACACGTGATAAGAGATGTGTACTTTCTCTAAAAATTATGTTTTGAAATCAGAGATATATTGGTCTTTTAAGACCAGAATAAGATGCTTCTGATGGTAACTAAATTCAGGGCTGGAAAGTTGTTACTCAGTATTCAAATAGCAACAAATCCTCTGGCTAGGATTATAAACCTAGTTAACAGCTTTTATACTCCACTGTGATCACTGAAACTACTCTTCTTTTTTCTTTTTTAATTTTGTGGTTAATAAATAATTGTGGAATCTTAGAGTTGTAATAGAATTTAGAAATAGCATTAAGTCAACCGCCTAATTTTGTACATAAAGAAATGAAGGTTTGCTCACGGAATGTCAGTCTTGCCTTCCTCCTAGGTTGTAGCAAATTTAGCATTCTTTTACGTGTTTGTCCTGACACAGGCTGCTCTGTTATGCTTTTGTCCAAAAATTTACCTTCCTCCCTTCCCCCCCACCCCACTCTCTCTCTCTCTCTCTATATATATATACACACACATATATATCAATATCATATATATGTGATGAAGATATCTTCCTCTTTTAAGCTAATAGAATATCTCAGAAGAAAAAAAGTCCCTTGAAACTATCTTGGAATTTCCAGGGGAAAAAACTGCATAAATTTTCAGCCTTTTAAAAGATGTTTAACAGAACTGTATAATTAAAATGATGTAGCTCTGTTATGCCAACCTCAAGGCTATATCAGTTGTTCACAAACTGTTCTTAAGACAAAGTAAAATTAAGCAAAGGTTTCTCAATTCTATCTTCAAATTCTATTTCTATTTCCTTTAAAAAAAATTAACTGCTTAACATTACCAACTTAATCTCTAATAATATAGCTTTTTAGCAATCTCTATTTTAGGGAAGATAAACTGAGCTTAAAGGCTCAATTACATTCATCCAATTTGTGGTATCAAAATTTGAAAATGAAAGGCTTTAAGACATCAGAGAATGAAGGATGACAGTTTTAATACATGAGTTGTTTTGCCTTATCATGAAGCAACGTGAGAATAGCAAACATTCAACCATTTTATCTCTCTGTTTGCTGGGACTTGAAAAGTTAAGTCATCCAGTAATTTTTCACTAGTTAACCAAGTAATGAAAGGAACTACAAATCTATAAAATTTATCAGAAAATTGTTTGAGCTAATATACCCATTTTACTTTCAAAATTTACAAACTGTCAAATAGTACAGTTTTCGGATCACTCTTCAGAAAATTTATCTCAATACACATTTTACAGGTGTTAAGTTCACTAAAGATACGACATGTGTGTATTTAAAATCTCTGGCATAGTTAAATGCTTTCTAAATAAGCCACAACCGTCCTAAATTGGGTGGTATAGACTTCATGACTGGTGTCATCTAAAGAGCTTCCCAAAAGAGAGGCTTAGTTATAAAAGGCTGAACTCAGAGTGATGAAAGATAGCTCAGTGTTCAGACAGAGCAGTCCATTTCCATGGAGCTGCTAGCACATTTGTAGCCAAGGTCCTAACATGGTCTGCCCTTGATCTTTACTTACAGCTTCAAAAGTCATTATGCCAAGAAAAAGGTAGGACAAGACACAAAGTAACAAACTGGTTTCCTTTTCATCACTGTAGTAATGTCTACTTTCTGTTCTTTTGCAATCTCTCTCACCGCGTCTGACTGACTTTTTTTTTCCCCCCAAGTTGGAAGCTTTTATCAAAACTGGAAGTAACTGATTTAAAATATTTAATGGGAAGCTAAATCATGTTGGCAGGACTGGGTTTGGAAAATAGTCTAAAGTTATAAATATGTTCTGAATAAAATGTTTTAAAGATACTTAGGTTTTTAAATTTAAGTCTGTTCACTAATGGGTCATTCTGGGTCATAAATATATAATGCAGTTAAAGCTTTTGTTTCACAATTTAGAGGATATACCTGGTTAATATATCATCTGGGATGTCAGACAGGTTTCAACTTCCACATCAATTCTGAGTGGGTGAGTTTCTGGAGTGGTAGCAGGCATGTAATGAATTTATCCTTCGTGACCTCTGCCGTGCTGTACATATGCTAGACATGTCAAAGCATGCAGTGTTTTACTAGAAATGACAAAGGGTACATTGTCCCCTTGCAAGTGATCTCTCACTGAGATAACAAAAACACAAAGTTATTGTAAGCCCCACTATAGCTATATTGTACACAGATGTCTCTTGTTATAAGGAATTTTAAATATAAAATGCAGGCACTGCTACACAACGATGATGTTAGAGTCTCTACCAATTATATAACTTAAGTGATCAAATTAGAGAAAGAAGGTACTCTATTCCAGGAGCTGTACATGAAGAATAAGGGCATCTTTAATTTATAATATATTGTGGGAACAAAAAATTCACTTCACAGATATTCTCTCTACTGAAAAGGTTTTCATGCAACGTAGTTACTGGATCAACACAGCTTCTGTTCCCTGGGGCCATCAACTGCGTGATGGACGAATCTCGTTACTGACTGTGATTCAGAAAAAGCATGAAAAAGAATGAAACGTGAGGGCGATCTGATGAAGACTGTTATCTGTAAATGGGCAGAGGATCTGACATGTTTTTTTCAGTGCAAAGCATCTGGCACTTCAGGTATTTTAGGTGCTTGCTGAATATATTCGGTTAAAAACGGGTTGTAGCATTTAGACCCAATCTCTGGTTCTGATATTAACCAACTACAGGATGTGTACTCAAGCATTTAATTCTTAGTTTTCTCATCTCTAAAATGGGACTATCAATACTTGCCTCAGTGAGCAGTTTTACAGAATGAATGAGATCATGTAAGTGTAGTCACCTAGCTTGGCACCACGACGCCTGACATATAGTCAGCACTCGGTAAAAAATTGTTTTTAAAAAATGCTATAAATAGTTTAACACTGGGCTGAGACAGAAATTAATTTCACTGGGCTTATTCCTGTATCTACTTCCTTCATCCTCCTTTTCTTTGAAACTTACTGGTCTCCTATGAATATAGCTAGAAGAATTCTAACACCTCTGTTCAACTTATTGATAGTGGCACATCCCTACTAAATCCTTACCTCAACACCCTTTACCCTGTATCTGGTGGCTCAATCTATAAACTTAACATTGAGTTCTTAACATTTTAATAAAGATTAGGCTCTTAAAATGGACTTGAGGCCATGGGGAGGGGGAAGTATAAGCTGTGAGAAGTGAGAGAGTGGCATGGACATATATACACTACCAAACGTAGGGTGGATAGCTAGTGGGAAGCAGCCGCATAGCACAGGGAGAGCAGCTTGGTGGTTTGTGACCACCTAGAGGGGTGGGATAGGGAGGGAGGGAGGGAGACGCAAGAGGGAGGAGATATGGGGATATATGTATAGCTGATTCACTTTGTTATACAGCAGAAACTAACACACCATTGTAAAGCAATTATACTCCAATAAAGGTGTTAAAAAAAAAAAAGATTAGGCTCTTCGTGTATAAGGTATGTGTAAATTTCCATAATAATTTAAATTTATATCTCTCAATTCTACTACTAGAATTGAGTAGTAATATTAGTAATAACATATTTCAAAGTGAAGAAATACTAAATTTGTACACAAAAATGAAATCCTAAAACAAATGTATAACTCCAAT
The DNA here is from genome assembly GCF_002837175.3 of Physeter macrocephalus. NCBI lineage: Eukaryota > Metazoa > Chordata > Mammalia > Artiodactyla > Physeteridae > Physeter > Physeter macrocephalus. The sequence continues at coordinate 16,552,441 of NC_041214.2, forward strand.
ATTGTAAACCATGACTGAAAAGGACTATCTTTTGTGGTTATGTTCCTACAGATTTAATCCTCATTCTGCTATTATTGGGTAAAAATATAGAATTTGTTATGGAACTTTGTCTATATAATTTGATACAAATTTCTATGGTTGTTTCCTTTCTCTCCACATTAATTTTTAAAATATGGGAACCGCACACATATATTAATTTAGACAATTCTACAGATTTGTTCATCCTATGAAATATTCTCTAAATTAGCACTCAGCAAAGCGCCAAAACATAATATTTACATATTTACCTATATCTATATAAAGGTAGCAATCTACATTTGAGAAATGAATAAATGCAATTAGCCCATGAGAAGGTTCACTCAACTACTTTTTAAAAAAAATTTAACTCTTAAGTGTCTACATCTATGGTTCTGAAGCAAGGGCAATTTTGCCCACCTGGGGACATGTGACAAGTTTGGTTGTCAGAACTGTTCGGTTGTTAGGGGGAAAGTGCTACTGGCATCTAGTGGGTAGAGTCCAGGGATGCTGCGAAGCCTCCCACAATACGCAGGACAGCCTCAGCCACAAATACTTAATCAGATCCAAATTGGTGGTAGTGCAGACGCTGAGAAACTCTGGTCTGCATAAAAGTCAATTAAATAACATGCCTTTCAGAAATCAAGTTGATGTCCTCTTTTGTGGCATTACCCTTGAAGGGAGAACTATGCTATCTGTCTGTAGGAGTTTCAAAAAAACGCAATGTGCAATTTTAAACGAATACAGCTAAGTAAGTTTCTTGAATCTATGTCATAGACTTGAAACATCTGCACAAGCAATCCCTAGTAATGCAACCTTGAGGCCCATTGATCCTGCCGTGGATCTGTGGTGCAGGGCGCACAGGGAAGTGAAATGTGAATGACGGGTGCTTGGTCAGGGCTGCTGAAATCTGCAAGTCAATCATGTGGAACTGGCCCAATAAACAAAAACATTACATCAATTATAAAACCTCCAGAATCACTGTCATGTTTTCATTGATTAATTCCCACTCATTTACTCAACTGAAAAGAGTTTTGCAGCAAGGAATAAAATGCTTTAAATGACATCCAGTCCCCTGCAAAGCCAGGTGTCTAATTATAGTGACTCATCCTTTCTGCTCTCTCTCTCTCTCTCCCTCTGTCTCTTTCTCTCTGTTACGCAGCAATATTAGCTGGAGAGACTACTAACTCTTTGCTGTAAGCAATACATTAAAAAAAAAAATTTAGATGTCCGTTATCTTAGGAGAGAATGTCTGAAAGAAAATAAAATTGGCTCTTGGGTAAGAGACATTGGTTGAGGTATAAATAATTTGGTTAACTTCTTAAATACACAATAATTACATACTCTGCCATTCATTCACTTTTACTCTTTGGGTTAGCTCCTATTATAACAATATCTAGTATCCCCAAATTAAAAATATTAAGATCTATCCTTACCATAGTCTTTTTCAGGACAAGATTACTAAAACACAAATCTGGTATCACTATCCCACCTAAGTAATTCAATAGTTGGCCCTAGCTCTTAAGTAAAGATTCAACTCTTGCGCTGAACTCACAAAGTCCTTCGTAACCTGGGTTTTAGCCTTCAGCCCTGTGCCTTCCCTTTTCTCATAACTGCCCGTTGGCAACTGCCACAGCAGTTACACCAAACTGCTAGCAGTTTCTGGAACATTCCATATTTTTTCATGTTTCTTTGACTCGAAACATATTGACGCTTTGGTCTCAAATGTGCTTTCTCTCTTTTTATCTGCCTCATTTACTCCTTGTCCTTATCCTTCAAATTACTACTGAAGCATCACTGGAACTCCTTAGGAAGCCTGCCCTGCCCCCCTCTCCTCCAGGATACTATGGACCTATACTGTGGATACAGGTCCACAGTATCCTGAGGACCTCCATCAGTGGGCCTATTCCACTGCATCTGATGATCTTCTCTGTCTCCTATGTGAGACTGGATTCTTTAAAAGTAAGAAGCGTCCTCTGGGAACACTCAGAGCCCCTGGCAGTGCCTGGTATAGAACAGACAAGAAATGTCGGTGACTCAATGGCTGGGTCAATGAATGGATGAATGATGGTAAGTTCACAGACTTGGGTATATGGGCTCCTTTCTCCACTTACAATAGTAACATTTTATCCTCTCCTTATATTCTAACCATCCTCAATTGTATACATCTTCTATAGTCAAGCTATCTCCTCACTGAAACCTTCAAAGTTCACCTTCAAAGTTCACCTGCTACCTAGTAGCTGTTTCATAAATATTTGATAAATGAACAAATCAAGAAATGAATTTTTTAAAATTATTAAGTAAAACTAATCCAAGGATAGGAGGATTTCAGTAAGGGCTGACTAACAAAAGGAGTGGATATGTGCAACTTATTTCCTTCTGGATTCAAGGGAAAAATGTGTATGAATACATCAACCTACTTGGGAAATCTACTTGAACGGCATATGGGTATCTATGACACTGGTATAACAATTTCTGCTGGGTTTGAAATTTTTCGAAATAAAATTTGGGGAGGAAAATACCAGCAATTATAATAAATGTAGAAGTACTTACAGAAGGGTCAACAGAGTGCTATGGAAGCCCCAAGGAGAACAAGAGAGGAAACCTAGTTAGGTCTGGGAGCAGAAGAGCCTACTTAGAGAAGACCTCACAGAAAGGGTGATTCCTGAGATGAATCTTGAAGGACAGAGAGGGATAAGGAAAGGGAGAAGGAGAGGAGATTCCAGGACGAGTGAATGACCTAGATGTCATAAGCAAGGAAGGATTTGTTTATATTGGATCCTATCAATTTTAAAAAGTTAAAATGTGTATCACTATTACGACCGATAATTACTGGATGGGTGTACGAGCTCAGCTATCACTAACTGCAACCATCAGGACTGGGATATGGATGTGGGGTTTTGTTGTGGTTTTGTCACGTTATGGTATAAACACCGGAGCTGCCTTCACTTCAAATAAATGTGGAAGATATACTGGAGGAGGGGAGACAAGTAACGGAATATTAATCTGACTATAGGCATAGGCCAAGGACCTAGCCAAGAAGTGTTAGGGCAAAGATACTAAAAAAAATGATAGAATAAGCGCATGAGAAACTAGAGATAATTAAACATTTGGAAATCATTAGGGCCCCAGCCCAGGTACTTGGTTGCCATGACAAAGCCAAAAGAATCAACTGAAAATTTGACAAGAAGGTATCCTGGGAGAAGCTGAACAAAGAGGAAAAAAGGCCAATGATTTCAAGAGGCAATAAGATTATAATTTTCTGTCTCTCTCGGGAATATGCTCTGAGTATTATTCTGCTTTGAGTCTTAGAGCGTGAGTCTGATCTGACTGCAAACGAAGCAAAGGTAGGTACTGTAAAACAGGGATGATGTATTTAATGTCCGAACCCTCTTCTAGCTTTTTAAATTCACCGTGAATCACTGAGGAATTTGCTATTTGAATAAAAGAAGAAGTCTGGAGCAAACAGCTATGCTCACGTGTAGCATCGCATTCACTAATACCAGTAGAGATGTCTAGAGCCATCCTTTATCTTTCATTTCATGCCTCCCTCAAATTCTAGAATGGAAATTTTGGTTTTGTGGAATGCTGACCCCCTCCAGGGGTGAGCTGGCCCCTGCTTGCACTGGCCAGCCATAGCTGACTGTGTACATCTCTTCTATAATCTACATTCAGTGACCTCACACTGGTGCTTGAAATCAGTCATGGCGTTAGTATTTCTACCACAGAAATCAGCAAACAGGACAAATCAAGGTGGCTTGTCGTTTTTTTCCCCTCTCAGGGGGCAGATTATTAAACATTTACCAGGATACCACTGGATCCATACATCCAATCTAGAGTCAGAAACCAACTAAGCATCTCATGATAAATAATAACTGAAAAAACTGAATATTATTTTAAATAAAAAATACATGAGACATGGAGAAAATTTTTGAAATTCAGTTCAGCAATCTGTTAGCAAGCAAATCAGTTGGGATTGCTCTAGGAAAACAAATGATTTGAAACTTTCAGTGTCATCTGTCCTCCCCAAGTGATGAGGTCAAGATATATACGGTTCCTGCTAATGCCAACTAAGAAGGAAGCAACAATCATGTCTTGCTTATACATGTAGCTGAAGTCAAATGATAGAACATGTGGACAAGTTTAAATTGTGTTATTCTGGGGAGATAAAGTTTGAATCTCCCGGGGAATAATTAGTTTTTGTTTATAAGTACTAAATGTAGTTTTTGAAAGAGTCAACATGTTTTCCCTTCAAGGAAAATTAACATATACAAAGTATTTGTTAATGTATGCTTAAGCAACTGATATCTTTCCATAAAATATGTATGCAGTAGTTTAAAGACCAGATGATACCTTTTATAATTCAGAGATTAACCAATATGGATCACTCAGTTCCTTTGATAGACAAGACAGCTCAACTAGTGCTTTCTCATGCAATCCATACACAGAAAAGAAGCAAAATATGTTCTATCACTATGAATAGAAGGAAAAATGAAAAAAGAAGAACGCCATCACTTAGACATCTCAATTAATTCTCTTCATCCCTGAGAGCAAAGGAAAGGTATCTATTTAAGAAGAAAACTAATTGAACTTGGATATTTAAAAGTGAATTAGATATATATTTTTTTCAAATAGCTTTTGCTGTCTTTTCTATCCTTTATTCTGACAAGTCACTTAAATCCCAAAAGGTAATTTTCATCTCTACTTTTCTCTTTAATCATTTGTCTTTTTTTTTTTTTTTTTCCATAAAACAGGCTTACACAATTCTTTTTTTTCTTTTGTTTTGGCTGAGCAGCATGTGGGACCTTAACTCCCCGACCAGGGATCTTACCCACACCCCCTGTGTTGAAAGTGTGGAGTCTTAACTACTGGACTGCCAGGGAAGTCCCAAGGCTTATACAGTTCTTAAGAAGCCAGTGATTGAACACTACACTTACTATCTTCAACACATCTATGTTTCAATATGAATAAATTTTAAAATATCTTTAATAAAATAGATCAGTAATAGATCAATGATAATGACATATTTATACATCATGAATAACCTTACATATGACTTTAAAGCTCCTTGAATCATAATTTTTTTTAAATAATTCTTTCTTTAGATACACATTGACTCTTCATGGGATGCCAGAAACTCACTGATTGATGTGGCATATGAAATTTAATACTCGAAAGTTAACAAATCCTTTTCTTTCTTAAATACAGCCTACATAAATACTCATTCCTTAATTAACACGTGCACACACGCGCGCACACATACACATCTCTATCTTCACTTTTAACTTCTCAAGTGTCTTCTGCTCTGTGGACCCTGGGGATCCCCATATTTCTAACTTCACTATGAATTCTCTTTGTTCCTCTGCCGTCACCCATATCTTGACATGCTGACCATGGGCCAACCTTATTTTTAACTCTGCATCTCACTGCTTTCTTCATTTTCTGTGATCTCATTGCAGCTCAGATTACCCTGATCAGTAATGTCACTCATTCATATGTCAGTCTCTAACCAGGACCTCTGGGAGTAGTAACATACAGAGGCAAGAAGAAGGTGGGAAAATGAAAGGCACCATTTGAGATTCAATTTCTCTGACACTGTCCTCTACATATCCTTCTCCTGTACCACACGCCCACCCCCGCCAAGAAAACACCACACGTACCCTGAGAAACCCTCGTGATCACATTACTGAAACAAAAGTAGTCTTTAAGCATTCCTCCCACATTCACTCTGGGTGACTTTCCTGCTCCCCCAAGGCTCCCTCTCAGAGATGGGAACTTAGTACCAAAGACAGTAGGTAAAAACTACCACTGTTTATGTTTATAGAACAATTATTATTTTCCATAGTCCTCATAGCAGTCACTTGACATCAAGGCAGATGCCACTACCTTATTTTAAAGGTAAGGAAACCAGCTTTGCGATGTGAAATGCCTGGCCAAGGATCACAGAATTAACGAGTAGCAGTGGTTTCAATGACAATCAGGGCTTCTGAAAACTGACCGGCCTCCTTCCTTGTATCACTTTTCGGGATATCAGATAATATCGCTCATCACATCTACCATTCCTGAGGGCCTCTATGAGCAAAGTGTTGTACTGGGCTCTCTACGAGCACATTCTCTCAGCAGCTTGCAAAGACAGACAAGGCATACTCTGTAATGCAGGAAGGCATGATCCCTGCTTAGAAAATGTGGAAAATGAAGCCCAAAAGCCTCATCAGTAGTAGACGGTGAATTGGGGGATAGAACCAGGCCTTCTCATTCCTTGTCTGTCTCCCTGCCATAGCACTCACTGCTCTGGGATTGCAAGCATGGTAATGTTACAGGGAAAATGTATGACTCTGCGTCAAAATACATTGGGGGAAATGTAAGAGTATACACATGCGCGTGTACATACACACACATACAATACACACGTACATACATATACACACCTCCTGTGGGATGGAGAACAAAAATAATTGTATTTTTATAATTTTTAAAAACTAAGAAGAAAATCATTTCTAAAACCAAGTTAATGTTCGGAAGGTTAGAGTAACATTACTGTATTCCACATAATTAATTTCGATTTTCCAGGTAGCATACACTTCCAGACACATGCCCCGTTGGATGGCTCCAGTTCTACCAGAGGAGGTATCATGAACAGCTGAACTTCTGACCCTTAAGAATCACAGAGAAAAGAGGAGAGGTATCTGTATAATATCTAAAAACAGGCCACCTTTTAAGGGTGTCCTTCGTCAGGCAAACCTGGATTACTAGTAGCTTCCTTAGCTGGCACAGATTCTATGGATATTCTAGGATTCCACTGTTTCTTTTAAGGAGCAGATACTGGAAAAGTTATCTTATAAAGGGTAAGAGGCTTACCTCACAACAGTTGAATGCTGTTGGTGACACATAAAAACTGAGAAGGACATTAAGTCTAATCAATCTCAGAAAAGAACAGAGTAATAAATTCTTTGGACAGTCTTTATATATAAAAAGTGTGCTGGGATATCTGATTATTTCAGTTTGAGACTATAAAAACTGCATCTGAGCATAATAAAACATAAGTCAGGGAGACTGTTATCGTTCTTAGCACCCATTTTAATAAATCAGAAAATGGTTTCACAAAACCACGAAAACTGATGCTTGCCTCTTGATTATCACCAGCCCACGCTGTTCTGCTGTACCAGATTACAAGGTATATCGTTCAACTGAGAGCAAAAAGTCTTTCCACTTCAACCAATTCTGGAATTCTTGCTGCTTCTCATGAGACACAAGTGTCATGAAATTGAAGCCAGAAGCAGTTTTGTATATATTAAAAAAAAAAAAAAAAAAAAAAGGCAGACTCTTTTTGTGCTTTGGTAGCTGCGTGGCCATAACGGTCACTCTTATTATTGCTGCTTATCAATTCACGTGGGTACAGGTACTATGTTAAAGGGACAAGCTCCGTGGTGACTCCCCCATATCTGGGGGTGACTCAAGCCAACACACGGCAAAAATACATGATATCTGGTGCTGCTTCTCCACTCTGTGCTTTTGATGAAATCTATCAGAATACTGAAATCGCCTGGAAGCCGACTAAATTCTTAGAAATAAAGTCATGTTAGTGACTACTTCTCATATTACACTGGTTTTGAAATACACATTCTTTAACAGAACAATAGGTGAATACTCACATTCTGTATATTAGTCTAAATTTTGGACTATATCTTATAACATAGATAGCCTGGCAGTGTCCCATCCTTTGCTCATTAATTAATGACTGCATTTTTCTAACTGAATGCTCATTTGACAAGGAAAGAAAATTAAATCTGGAAGAAACGTCTAATTCTATAGTCTTATAAACTTGTTTTTAAACTTCAAGTTATCTTAAATAAGTTAGTAAAAGTTTTAGTTTTTTTATGCTAAAACTAAAATGTGAATTTAGTCTCAATTTCTAAGATTATGAAATGCATAGTAATAAGCCAAAGTTTAAAATCTTTTGCTTCCTTTTATTCAGTGTCAAATTATATTCACTCTCTAATTGTTATTTTAGTTAAACATTTAAATATTTATGTCCTAATCACATAATCCTTGGGGTTTAAATTTATAAAGCAAAATTAAACTGGACGTAGGCTCTGCTCCAGGCATTTGCATATACAAACTCATTTAATCCTCACATGAACACTGTAAGATAAGGAATGTTATTGCCAAGTTCCCTGATGTAGTGTGAGATCAAGCTAGTACTTGAACCAAGGAAAGTCTCTATGATGCTATTTTGCCTCTCAGACACTTGGGCAGGGATGGAGTGTCATTCTTTTATTTTTTTTAATACTCTCATTTCGTTATTTGCTCACGCCTTCACTGGGTAAACATGTACTGAGCACCCAAATAAGTGCCAGGCTCTGGAGGAATAATAATAAATAATATAGGATTTATGCTTTTCAGTATGTTCCAAGTCTGGTGAGGGAAAGTAGACTTTTGATGAAATAATTAAAATCTACTCAGAAAAATGCTAAAATGACAGGTAAAAAACTTCTATAGAAGCAAAGACTTGGAGAGAACCATTCAAACACTCTGATTCTCAATGTCTGCGTCTGAGAAATGGGCATGAACAAGTATTTCTTTCTGAAAAGAAATAATTCTAAAACCATGAGTAAATTATGTGTCAACCTGATGCTAACTTCCACAGTAGACACATGCCCTGCTTCACTCTATAAATGAAGGACTTTGAGGCATTCACTTTCCACGTGGTAAAAAAATGTGAAATTACAGTGAAGCAGTTGAGAATATAACACTCCAAATTAAGAGATCTGCTTTATAACTTTAAAGAATGAAGGCACCGGGCTTCCCTGGTGGCGCCGTGGTTGCGCGTCCGCCTGCCGATGCAGGGGCACCGGGTTCGC
>NC_041214.2:16561513-16618622 GCF_002837175.3 Physeter macrocephalus
TGCCGCGGAGCGGCTGGGCCCGTGAGCCGTGGCCGCTGCGCCTGCGCGTCCGGAGCCTGTGCTCCGCAAAGGGAGGGGCCACAGCAGTGAGAGGCCCGCGTACCAACAACAACAACAACAACAAAAAAAAGAATGAAGGGACCGTGATTAGAGAATTAAGCTATGGAAATCTCTTTTAGTCTTTTCATTAATCTGTATGGTCCTCAAACTCAAGTATATACTTTAATAGAAAAACACTGACTTCTCTGTAATGCAATCATAAAAAAAACTGACAATTTAAATCCATTTTTCTTTTTAAATTTTTATTTACTTATTTTGGGCTGCGTTGGGTCTTCGTTGCTGCGCGCAGGCTTTCTCTAGTTGTGGCAGCAGGGGCTACTCTGCTGCGGTGCGCGGGCTTCTCATTGCGGTGGCTTCTCTTTCTTATGGAGCACGGGCCCTAGAGTGCATGGGCTTCAGTAGTTGTGGCATGCAGGCTCAGTAGTTGTGGCACACAGGCCCAGCTGCTCCGCGGCATGTGGGATCTTCCCGGACCAGGGCTCAAACCCATGCCCCCGGCATTGGCAGGCAGATTTTTAACCACTGTGCCACCCAGGGAAGTCCCCCATTTTTCAATCAAGCCTCATATAGGACAAACTGGCAAGAGACACCATGAATAAAAGGAATTTGCACTCCCCATCAGCTGCCTGACTCTCAAGCATGCTCTTATCAACAATTTTGTCTACTGTCGCATCTCTCTCCTTGAATCAATCTATATCTAGGTAGCAACCAAATCAGCTCCTCCATTCAACCTGAGGGACTAAAGCTTTAATTTTCAAAGGTTCCTCGTATTCACCTAAGGCAGGAAAAATTTATGTTTGTGCTGATTTCTCACCTTCTCCAATACTTCACTCATCAATGAGTGCTGTCTGGGCACTGTCAACACTGAGAGGACGATGATGGGTGGACTGCAGAGATCTCATGAACCCCTGAATGTGCCTGCCTGATTGTAGGGTTAAGTACTGATGTGCACTGTATCATACCTTCTACCAGATTCTCAAAATGGACCACGAGCCAAAAAAGTGAGGCTCTATTGAGATATAGACTCTTCCTCAGAAATGAATACACGTGAGATGTAACAAGTGCTCAATAAAGAGCTGTGGAATTAGTGTTTGACACTTGAATTCACCCAAGGGTGTCTACCTCTTACCCATCTATCTGTTCCATCATGCCCAACCCCCAAAATAGGAACATAAAAGACAAAGCAAAACACAGAGCAGCTTGGTCAACTTCTATGCACTGTTGTCTCTAAGTACCCCAAAAGACTAGCTTTCCCAGCCTCTGTTGCAATTAAGTTGTGCCATATAACTAACTCTAGCCCAGGGGCCCTGAGCATAAACAGTGGTTTAACTGCTGAGAAGAGATGATCAGAAGCCAATGTTCTTCCACCATCTCTCTCTGTCGTAGCTTCAGCTACTTCAGAAGTCACACGGAGGAAAATGGAGCAAACTTAGATTCCTGAGTCACCGGATGAAGGGCTGCACCACCGACTTTACAAGAGCAAGAAATAACTCTTTGTCGAGATAAGCCACTGACACTGGGGTGGTTTGTTGTTGCTGTTTGTTGCTGTTGTCGATAATCACAGCCTGTCTTCACATCCTCAAATTTAAGATAAAAAGTCTATCAGACACAGTTTAAATCTCTCTATGCATTAATTTTAAAAGGGGCAGGGTTTACTGCAAGTGTTATTTGTATATTTTTGTAAACTATTCATTACAAACTAGACTTAAACTAGTTTATTTTATAACATACTACAGAATCCAAAAAGCTTATATCCATGAACCCCTCCCGCTGCAACAAATAAGGATAAAACATAGCTTAAGGTCCAAAACAAAACAGCTATTTGCGCATGCGTTCAGGCAACACAAAATGAGCATTTCACAGTGGCACTGGCCACTACAGATACAAAGCTAAGGGCCACGGCGCCTGCTGCATCCCAGAGGACACAAACCAGTAAACATTACAAAAGGAACCAGTATAGGGTGCTATGGGGACATTACCCACAGCCTGGGGGATGGAGGGACCAAGGGAGGCTCCCCAGAGGAACCGTCACTGGGATTGAGTCTAGAAGGACAAGTAGTCGTTAGTTAAGAAAACAAGGGTGGGAAGGTTTTTAATGAGAAAACAGAAGGATGAGAAGGCACAAATGTGAGACAACTGGATGTGTGTTAAAAAAAAAAAAAAAAATTCCAGGGAGGCTGGAGAGGAGCATCTAGACTGAAGGGCCACGTTTGACGTGGCCCTAGAGACGTGGGCCAAGGCAAAACTGTGCTTCAATTTAAAATCCCAATGTAGTTAAAGGGCCTTCTCATGCTTTCCTGGGCCCTTTCAGGAGAAAATAAGATGTTTCTGCAACTGCACAATAGTCCCGATCAATCAGTGTTTTAAATGATTTGGGGTAATGATAATAAAAACACAAAAAAATGGGTATACAGAAGTTGCCACTGGCCACATTTTACTCGTTTAGATATACTGTCTCTTCAGTTTTTCCTTCTCTACTTATTCTGAAGAGTAATAAAACCAAATATTTTCAAGAAGAATAAAATCAAGTGGCTTATATTATAAACTTTATAGCTTTACACAATTTAGAAATTTAAATGGATATTTCACTTTCAGTCTAATATTGAGTCTAAAATCATGAAAATAGTAGCCAGTTCATAACCTTTGTGTCTATAAAGCTCTACTTTAAAAAAAAAAGGATCATTGATATTTATGTAAAAAGTAAAGAATGTGGATTGGTAGCAACCATAAAACAAAGAGTAACATACTTAGTATAAACAAATAGAAACATGTTTTCTATATGTTATCTAAACGGGAGGCAAAGACAACTTTTCATTTTTAACTTTTGCTTACAATTATTTTTGCTAAGAAAGAATCAGGAAACATAATTCAACTACTCCAATCAAGGGACTTGTGTCTAGAGTGTGGATCAGACCAAAGTTAAAGACATAACCTAATTTTCTTTGGTTGATAAAACAGTGGTATAAACCACAGCATTCAGCAACTTTTTACTTTGCATATTTTGATCTTTTCAAAATTATTTTCTCTTTCAGTCAAATGTTTCCACTTTCTATAACGAATAGGGTTAAAATTTTTATCTGGCTTTGAAGGTATCTATTTCTGAGCTCTAAGTTATGTCTTATTATGTTGTAACTTTCTAACCAAGAAGGGGAAAAAAGTATCATATTAATAACCTGTCCCATTCATTTGAAACTGAGGATTTGTTTTAGAAACAGCTTTTGAGGTTCACATAGGTAGCTAATGAGCCTTGTATTACGATGCACAGTCCAGGCTGCAAAACCATTCCCCTGATAGCACTGGCTTTGGGGATTACTGAACTACATTAGGGACCACAAGAAAAGGGAGCTTATTAAGAAATTTATATGCGGTTATTAAACAATATACACTTTTCCGCCCTCACAAAATTTACAGTCAAGGTGGGACTATAAGTCAAGAAGAGTTAAACTAAAGGATTTAAAACACATTACATAACCGTGAGTGTGAACAAGGCAGTGAAACATCCAGACAACAAACAAGATGCAACTGAAGGTACAGAGGTGATGCTAGGAGAGTAGTCTCCTTGGCTGAGCACCTCCTCTTTGAATCTGACTCTCTGAACTCTGAAGTGCCTGGTACATCTTCCTTTCTAAGGTCAACCCCCCTACCCACTTTTTTGACCCTTTCTCAGCTTCTCTGATATATAGCACTCCCCATTACCTTTATTTTAATGAATATTCACCTTTTCCTCTCCAATGACTCCTGTATCTTCCTTTCGTGGGAAAAACATGCTTCCATTGGACCCTCCACGCTTCTACAACAATCTTCTCTTCTCTGAACTCTCCAGCTGGCACTTCTCTTCATTTTATTACCGAATTTCTTTACAGAGTTGTCTAAACTTGTTGAGTTCTCATACATGTCTTCCAGCTTACTAGTGACTCATCTTCTTGGAATCTGGTTTGCAATGAGGATTCCACCTCCTCCCTCCCAGCTCTACTCAAACTGCCTTCTCAAAGGTTACTGGTGCCCATTTAACTGCCAGAATCAGTGTCCTTTTCTCATTTCTTGTCCTCTCTCTAGCATCTGGCACCATTAACTACTTCCTTCTTTTCTCTTTTGCCTTTCTTGATAATGCACCATTCTCCCTCCTTTTCCCACAGTTTATTAATCTGCTTGTTCTCTGTCACTTTCTTTGATTTTTCTCTCTTCTGACTGCTGATTATAGAGAGATGCACTAAGATTGTCTTTATATCCCTTCTTCCTACAGTACATTCTCTCTCTGAATTCAACACAGCACTCTCTTGTAACACAGCACTAACAGTTCTATATGAATGATTTTCAGATGCTTTTTCTGTAAATTCAACCATCCCCAACCAAATCGGTTATCTGCTCCCTGCTTATTCTCCTTAAAAAGAAAGAGAACACATCAATTCTAACACCTATATTTCTTAACTTGGCTAATGGCAATGCCTCATCCCTAATCATCCAAACTATAAATGTCAAGGTCATTTTCAGCTAACTTTCCTAGATACACATTGAGAAATAAGTCATAAACAGTAGCATAATGCAAAACATTTACTGGGTCTCTTTTTAAGTACAATATTTTTTTCAAAGCATCACATCCATTTTCCTGAAATATCTTTGAGTGGGCTCTGTGATTTTTATTGTTCAAGATGGACTACTGTGAAAAATATGAACTAATAGATAATTTCTCATTATTAGGATAACTAAGAGATTAGTCAGAAATGATATTCAGCTTTTCTAGTTCAGTGATTTCCTCTAGGCTTTGTAGAAATAGTAAAAACGTTCTCCACTAAGGCTCAGATAAAATCAAAAGCTAGTGTTTTGATAAGCTGTTCATTCAGAAGTCCAAGTTTCTATTCTTTCTCTTTTCCTTTTTTTCATTTTTCAACATGCCATGAATATAATGTTACATTCAACTATTCATTTACAAAATAATAAGAAGTAAGTTTCCAGCTGTTTTATTCACTGACTAAAGCCACTGATGCTTGCATTTTTCTTAAATGTTGTTTATGTACTTTTTCAAATGATGACACAAGACGCTGTAGGTAACACAAGTCAAATCCTAGCTCTATAAATTGGTACTAAGATAAATAAATGCAACAGCTAGAAATAACTACATAGTAACCCCTGAAAAACTGTTATTCCAGTATTTCTAAACGTCTACAGAGTGTGTTTACATAAGTACTCTCCATCGCACAAGGGATACATTCCTGGCGAATGAGCCCCTGGAGAGGCATGGTAGCCAGTACTTACGCTGATGTGAGCTCACTTCTCTATCAGCCAAGGCTCCTCCCTTCTCTTCAAATTCCCACCTCAGTTTACTTCTGCAACCACTCTTTCTGTTCCCATGCTGTAGGAAGGCTTATTAGGCTGTCCATAATGTCCCAAGACTTGCGAAAAGCCTTAATTTAACTTCATGCTGATATTTAATGTTTCCCCTACCTTTTTCTCCAACAGTTAAAAACCTGCCATGATAGTATCGAGCTCACTGCTTTTTTATTTTTTTAATCCTTTATACTTTTGCGTGTTACTGCTGCTGACTAAATGTTTAAAAATACATGGTGCATGGTGTTCCTTTAACACAATTACTGTCAAAGCTAAATAAAAATAGGGATAGAAAAGACACTAAATTCTTCTAAACCACTGTAATTTTCTTCATCCATTTCTATTTATCTAATTTAGGAAGTTAATCACATGGATGAAGGTCTATTTTTAGAACAGTACAAACTGCCCTTTTGCTTATTTGTGTTTTCTCCTCTACTGATTCCCAAAAGCCCTATAAATGCAGGTAGGGTAATTCAACCTGCATAAACAATATCTTATAACCTAAAAGTTCTCACAGTACTGTAATGTCTGGCTGTTACCACAAGAGAAAATGAGGAATTTCACCCAATTTCTTTCAATGAATTCTTTATAGTACTTTAAAATAAGTATTGTTTTCTAAAAATAATAAACAGGAAGAAGAATGTGTTACCACTAAGTTTATCCATTCACTCATCCACTAACTCACTCTTGGATTTTCACTAACACACTGATTTATTCAACAAATACACGTTGGCTTAACCAGCTCTTTGAGGATATAATATATTTTGATGATATCGCAAATTTTATATTCTCTAGTGTTTGTTAAAAATTCATTTTCTCCTTGAGGGCAGATGCTTGTTTCCTATACCTTAACTTTCTCACCATTATATTCACCTTCTCTTTTGTAAAATTATTTTGGGCAACAGAAACAAGTCTCACAACTGTAGAAGAAATTTTAAATATGACCTTGACTTTTTCAATGTATGACTTAGCTTTAAGGAAAAGAAGAGTTTGGACTCTTTTTCCTCCCACCTCACAATTCTTCAAGATAGATTAAAATTTGTACTACCAATTATATTATAAAAACAATAATTATATTTTCAGTTTTAGTGTTCACGAGAGCAATATACAAGTGCATCATTAGTGGTCAGAACCCAGGAAAATATTTACTACTCGCGGTATACTTTTGAACTTGCATTTATATTACTTTTCAGATAAATGAACTATTTCCCAAACAAGATGAAGTCGAGTTTACAAAAGGTGCTGTGCTACGCATCATCCCTATCGGGTTTCATGTGGTCCAGGGAGGAAACAGGGTGGGTATGCTTCCAAGGACACATGATACACACAAGGTAAAATGGTGATTAAATGGGGACCTGTCACAAGAAACTAAATAACTGGTGCTTCGACCCAGTCTTACATGATTTGCAGTCTTCTTTGTTGTGAAGCTCCTGACTTCCATTAAAAATGCCAAAAACAAAACAAACTTATGGTTACCAAAGGGGAAGGGGGAGAGGATAAATGGGGAGTATAGGATTAACAGACGCACACTACCATATATAAAATAGATAATCAACGAGGATTTAATGTATAGCACAGGGAACTATATGCAATATCTTATAGTAACCGATAATGGAAACGAATTTTTAAAAGAACATAGATATATACACGTATAACTGAATCACTCTGCTATAACCTGAAACTAACACAATATTGTAAATCAACTATACTTCAATAAAAAGGAAGAAAGAAAAAAAACACCAAAAACTTACAAACATGAAGTAGAAACTGACCTGATTTCCACAAGGACTGGTATATTTGAGTTACAGGTAGAAAACGGTCTATTGCAAGACTCAAACGTGAAATCTAATTTTGAAATAGCTCTGGAATGGAAATTCATAACAAAAATAACTAAAGGATAATTTTAACTCAATTTGAGGTTCTGTTATTAAAAATAAAGTGTCAACCGAATTAGTATTTTTTAAATAATTAACTTTATTTTTCAATGTGTTACTTTTCAACCCTTGTAAAGATATTTTAAAATAATTTTGGTCGCAAATGAACCTAAAATTAAACTTTCCTCTGAGTTGAGATGTCCTTTTTAAAGAGGTCTATTTCCATGTGGCAACCTTAATATAGCACATCTAGGTATCCTTTGTTGTATGAAAGTTCATTACATGTTTGCAAATTTGTCAACACGGTTCCAAAACCATAAATACATAAAAGAAAGTACAAGCTCAATCCCTCAACCCTACACTTTGAAAATACAATATCGATTACTTATTTTCTAAAATTAAAGTGATTTTGTTTAGAGATTTGGTGTAGGGCCTCGGATAGTGTCACCACAACCTTGTGATAGGTGGGTCATGAGACGCTTCGAACACAGGGTCAGGAATCATGAAAACAGCTTCTAAAGCCTTTGTTATTTTACTGTTTTTAATTGGAGGCGCTCCGTACTTTCCTCTTGGGCAACCTTCACTTTCTGTTGCAGATGATAATGGTGGCTTTAATTAGCCTAGGCAAACTTGGAAAACAAAACTGCAGGCCTGTATGTTCCTTACTTCAGAACAGTAATGCAAAGTCTAATAGGAAAACTGAAATGGGAAGTATCCCAGGAAAATGTGGTTACCCTGCAGTACAGCAATCTTCTGAGGGTCATCAGGTTTAGTCCATAAAATAATATCTTGCATTAATCCCTGTAAAATAAACTCTTCTCAGGAAAATGATGGGACAATATGGAGAAAATCAAGAAGAAAGGAAGGGAAACAATGGAAGTTAAAAAAAAATAATAAACCTATTTATGTGAAAGGTATGAATTTTTTAAAATAAGGAAACTGTTTTAAATGGATATTGCTAAAAATTTCTCACTATAAGACACTGAAATGCAGAACTGATGTGGACACATTTGAGGATTATTCTCTAAGTCTTCCAAAAGGGCACTATTGCCAAGCCCCACCTCCCAATGATATAACTTCAGATTATTCTTAAGTGTAGCTCCCTCCCATCAATCACCCATAAGTTTTTATCACTACCCATACTACCACATGAATTTGTCCTCTGGCAGTCGATCTCTTGGCTAGAAAACACTCTCGCTGACTCTCAGTTTTACCTTTTTCTCACATTGTCGGTTCCCATCAGCCCTACATCATAAAACAGGAGGCTAGATAACCACTTCTGTTAGAAACTAGTCACAAAACATTATAGCAAAATAATAACAGCTTATTGAATATCTAGTGTATGCCAGGCACTGCTCTAAATGGTTTAAATTTATTAATTTATTTAATCCTCAAAACAATCCTATAGTCCCATTATTATCTCCATTATAAAGATGGGGTATCTGACGCTCAGAGAGGTCCAATAACTTATCCAAGGAAACACACGGTAAGTAGTGGAGCTGGGGTTTGAGCCCAAGTTATCTGTTATCTGGCTCCAGAGCTAATGCTCCTAACCTCCAGGCTATACCAGCATAATTGCAATTCTACTTAGAAATGGTGTGAGAGTGTCTGCAAATTATGTCTAATAAATTATACATATACATATATATACATACATAGTGGTTTAACTATACAGCTGTCCATCTTAATAAAAACAGTGTTTTTTAAATATTTGTT
This sequence comes from Physeter macrocephalus, assembly GCF_002837175.3. Classification (NCBI taxonomy): domain Eukaryota; kingdom Metazoa; phylum Chordata; class Mammalia; order Artiodactyla; family Physeteridae; genus Physeter; species Physeter macrocephalus. Next base: position 16,570,489 of record NC_041214.2, read on the forward strand.
TGGCTTGTTCCATTCAGCAAATTTCTTTTTTTTTTCTTTTTAATTACAAATGTCTTTAAAAAAATTCATACATCAAAGGCCAACTGCCAGATAGGAAATCAAGAGTGACAATTGGTGACGATTACCAAGCTCCGTTCACTTTATTTACATTTTCTCTCTTAGCGCTGACACTTCTATTTCCAACGGCAAAACTCTCCTCAGGAAGAGATACCACTAATTTTATTTATACCACTCACTGCCTCTTATGTTATGAAAAGGGTAAAACAGAACAGATTAAACTGCCAAGAACACATCCGGGGCAAAGGTTGGGAAGAGAAAACTGATACTCAGGTATCTAAGTTATTTCATGTGTAAAGGATTTTATGATGAGCTTAACTTTTGTTATTTACTACATACGGTTTCAATAATATCTCAAACTTACTACCTAATTAAAACTCACATGATGAATTGACAAAATAAACTAAAAGCAGGCATCAGGAAATGAAAAACAGAAAAAAAAAAAGAAAAAAAAAGCACTGCCAGGGTGTTTCCTCATATAAATAGTATGCTACACCCAGATATAATTCAGTGATGCACAGCCATAAAAGCAAAGCAAATGATTGAAGAGAAGTACAGAGATAAATAACATCTTGCAATTTGTGTTCTGGTGTAAATCTTTTATGGTATAAGCGAAACTCTGGGGTGTGTGTGTGTGTGTGTGTGTGTGTGTGTGTGTGTGTGTGTGTGTGTGTGTGTGTGTGTGTGTGTGTGTGTGTGTGTGTATTGCCATCTCTATGTATACATCTCTGTATATGTCTCTATGTATTCAGAGAGAAACTGGGAAGAGAGGGGTGAGTTTACAGACACATTTGAAAATAAAAGCAAGGAAGGACCCTACTTTCCTCAAAATAACATACTTGTGTTAGTGATGATTTTTCCATTTTCGGACTCAATTTTTCGTTTACCTTCACATCAGCGTGTGTTCTCCAAAGCAAAATTTTTTAAATGTGAAATAACTTCGCTCTTGATTTAAAAGTTTGTTCTTGAGATACCCTGGAAAGTTCCACACTATCTTAATATTATAGAAGCACTACTGCAGCATATGGTCTTTTTCAAATTAAAGAGACACAAATGTTCATGGAAACATCTGATCTGATTTTAACTCTCAGTTGAAGTTTTCTAAACAGCCATCTTTCAGGTGCCAGCACACAACATCCTGGGCGTGAACGCAAGAAGCAAATGTGTCTAGCCTACATATACCATGCCGAATAACGGGCATACCTGTCTGGTTTACCTAAAAACACCTTTATGGCAACTTAAGTATCAACATAAATTGTTAGGTTTAACGCTAAGCAGAGTTAATTTTCTTTTTAATATGTTTTATGTTTTTAATGCAAACTTTGATTGAAAAATGTTTTCATCTTATTATTTTGGAGAACACACATCAAAAGAGGAGTTAAATTTATATTAAAACCCCAAAGTTTTACCAACCATCCCCTACAAATATTTCAGCTTTTATAATTACACTCTGACTTCTCACATCATCTGCATAGGCTCTTCATTTTACTCGTACATTATGAATTACAATTTTACAATATTACATATTTAAAACCATATTTTGATAACTTCTTTATGTAAGGGTATATACATTAATGATATATTTACACCAGATATATTTTTCTTCAAGTCTCTGGCACCAAAATTGAGTTTTTAATGCCAGAAATATCATTTTTAACTGTATGAAAAATGAATGTAAACAGATTCCAATAGCTTTTAATTCTTTAAATATGTCCTTGCTTGAAGAGTTTTATAAACAGTTTGGAATATTTTATTCCCACATTCATTAATCAGGCTACATTAACAATTTCAATTCTGCTAGGTCACTAAACCTGTCATTACAGAGATTATATACATTCAGCTCCCTGGCCCACCTCTAGGATCTGCTTTAACCCTTCTCTCTGTCCCTGAGGGAGCCCCAGGACAGCCTAGGCTTCCTGCACTGTAACCTTGCTTTCCAATCCCTTTGGCGACCATGATATCCTTAAATGAGTTCTTCTGTCCCATTTCCAAAACTTCTAGTCTTTTATTTAATTGTCAAACATGCATTGCGTGTCCACTGTTTCCGAGACCCTGTGCAAAAGGCAATGCAAGTACATACGGTAAACATCCCCAACCTCAAGGAGTTGAGGATCTAGTAAAGGAGGCTAGACACGTAAGCAGCAAGAATTCAAGAAGTCCCTGTTCTGACTAGTGTTCAAGGCTAACCTCTGATACTCAGCTCCGTCCACGTTAACTCTCTCTCTCCAGAACTTAACCTCACCTGCTGGTTTGGGTTCTGTTTCAAAAGAGAAAGAATACAAGAATGATAATACTACCTACCATGTGCTTAACCAGGACCATTCCCACCACCTGGTGACCATGACGTCTGTCACTGAAACTGCCCAACTGAGAGAAGTTCACCCACCTTCCCGATGGCAAAACCACCCCACATCTGGGTCAATTCTGATCTTTGATAACTTTTCCCCACCTTTCTCTACTGGCCTGCTACTGAGGTAAAACAGCTTTGACAGGGAAATCATATCAATTCTTGGAGAGTGGAAGATCATTTAATCACCAAGATCCTGTCCGTCTCTGATTTTCATAAGCCATGCCTCTCATTCTGCGAACATACTATATTTTAAAAGAAATATGTACACCTCCATCAATTATTAATAAAAGTCATATATGGGAGGAGCTCTTTAATCATTTACTGTCCATAATAACCCAATATAATGGAATAATGTTATAATTATTAGCTTTACATATAGGTAAACAACTGTAGAGGGGTTATGTAACTTGCCTAATATCAAACAGTTTGCAAGCAATGGAGCTAGAATTCCAATTTTTGGAAGCCTTACTTCTAGAGTTCCCCCTGAACCACGAAACTATGCTACTTTTCCCAGCAGCGTACATGACACCTTGATTTATTCATCATAAAAGGTATGGTTAGGGGAGAGAGAGAGTGTCGGAGTTCAGAGAAAGCATGGGTTTGTGCTTTGTGGTTACTGCTGTTATTGCTGTTGCTTTGTGGAAGGTGTATATGTGTGTATATGTTCTTGTTTTGTTTAGTTTTCCAGTCAGACAGACTCAGGTCTGAATTCTAGTTGTATGAACTTGAGAAAGTTACATAATAGCATCAACAATTTATTGGCTATTTTCTATATGCTAGCCACTCGGCTAAGCGCTTGGCATACTCTGTCTCATTAAATTAAATTAAATTAAATTAAATTAAATCTTCATAAAAAGACAAGGAGATCTTACTCATATTTCAAAGCGAGTGTGACTATGACTGAAAGAGGACAGTAAGTAACATTTTCAAGGTCAACTAGCCAGTGATGAACGTAGGCCAGACTGAGTTGGGAGGAGGTTTAGAAGAGAGCACCTTGATGGCACTAGGTCATGAAAAGAGGAACTAGCACTCACTGCCAGAATTGTCAAATAATAGGACCTCTGAGTATGGACATTGGAGCCATACAACCTGTGCTTGAATCCTTGGATTCAGTTATGATATCTTGGGCAGTTATTCAACTTCTCTCAGCCTCAGTTTCCTAATTTGTAAAGGTAAAATAATAACACTACACATACCTCCAGGTATTTTTGTGAAGAATAAACGAGATAATTATTGTAATGGCACCGGAGGTAGTAGGTAATCAATAAATTACAATTAACGAAAGAGAGAGCTTAATCTTGAATAATTCTGATGCGATCGACTTGAATTTCCACACAACAAAATCAATAATGAATAGTGTAAAACTCCCCTAAAGTATCCAAAATGTTAGTATCGGGGATCATTCCCTAGCTCTGTCCCTTCTTCTAGTCGCTCAAACCAAGTGCAGCTCTGTTCTTTTCTTTCTTTTCTACATGGGTACGTCTAATGAGGCTGTGAACTTCGATATATTTGTTACAACAAAGGAAATATATCATAAAAGTCTCACATTTGACATTTCTCAATGTCGTTTATAAATGTTCTGCTCATAGCCCACCAGTCTGAACAACTCTCATACTCTCCAAGAAGGGACAAGGAACAGACGGGAAACAGGAACCAGTGGGAATTGAGACGTATGAGTCTTATGAGCTGAGTGATGGTAGAAATACTTAGTGATCGTTATGACTGGCATTAAACAGACCTTATTTTGCGAACTAGCCCAAGACTTCTAAGACTTCCAGTGAATAAGTACTTCGTATTTTTTTCTCAAGTTAAGTTTTACAAACTCCCGCTCCAAAACTACTCCAATACTTAAGTATTTTGCAAATTGAACTTTCTAAAAAGAGAATTCAGAGTTTATAGTCTTAGTTTCGTACACATTTTTCCCCTAGGTCCATCTTGGACAGTGGGCACCTTGGCCATCACGCAAAGGGACTGGATTACAATTATATCTCCCCCAAGGACCACAGTAAAGGAGCCTAAGCATGGTCTTATTAAGCAATGATAGCTATATGGTAAAGTCAAGGAGAATTTGGATTTTGAAGTAATAATTCCAAGTCAGACAACCAGAATGCATTTAATTAATAAATATATCAAATAATTTCACACAAATATAATTATTGTATTACAGAGAATGTGCATTCTTTCCACTTTTATGACACCACAAATAAACAGATATCTTTAAAAATACAAGTTGAGGAATTTTTTAATTTTGGAAACAGCGAAAGCCAATTAAAATTTTTGCTTAGAAGCAGAAAATATACTGCCTATACTTGAACAATCTTTTCAACTCTAAGAATTTAAATTTTCAGAAAATTGCCAAATTTACATGATCATAAACTGAAATAAATGGCATGCCAGAAGTTCTATACTCTCATCAAACAAAAATATTTTAATGATCCTTCCAATGTACTTTTCAAAATCCTAATATAATGAAATCCACACTAAACAAGACAAAAAATAAAAAAGAAATTCTAAAGGCCTCAATCATGCTACATTGTGGAAGTGAGCCCATGTTTATCAGCCACGCTCAGAAACTCTTAATACTGAAGAAAATCTCTTCGATTCCTAGAATCCATTCATTCTCTGCTGACATTGGCAAATTGGCCCCTCAAATGTATTGCAACTTTAAGAAACAGAATCACATAGATGCAAATGCACTGGGTTAGAATTCAGTGACTTGGATTCTGGTCTTGGCTCTGTGCTTAAGACACTGTGAATTACTGGTCCTCTGTTTCCTTATCACTAAAAAAGTCACTCTATTATTTATTCAATTTATTTACTTATTACTATTATTTATTCTATTCAGCTAGCTGCTAAGATCTTCATGGTACCATTATTTTATGATATCATGTACATTTTCTATATGCCTTAAAAAAGTCATCACTAAACTATCAGTATTACTACATTGTGTCCTGCTTATATGAAGTTACTTTCTCCACAGAACATTAAATACAATGAATATCACTAATTAATTGTGCTCCACTAAAAATATTTTTAAAGTAATTTTAAAATTGTAAGGTAATTTTATAAACGGCCATAATAAGTTCAATCTATCATTCTGTCTTAACACTTAATTAAATCATTTTAAAATTTTATATATATATAAAATTTTATGTATATGTAACTATATCTATCTATCTATATATACACATATATATATGTTCTGTTTCATTTCTTGTCCCAGAATAATATAAGAATTCTAGATAAATAAAACAGGGAAAAAGCACTCTACAAGCCAACTTGAGAATAATGCAAACTCTTACCTCGAGACTGTGCCACACATTTTTTAAAACAGTAAACTCATTATAAATGTTAAGAATCAAAGTATTAAAATTTCCCTTTTCTATTTTTACATATGAAATCAATTAGTCAATTTGATGCACTAGAAAGACAGCAAAACATTCCATTTACTTATGCTTCGAGGTCTAGAGGGAATAAAACTTGGATATTTGCAAGTGTAAATAAAATACTTTGTTGAACATCTTTTAGTTTTAAAAATAAGCATGCTAAAATAAGCACTATCAAAGATAAATCTTTGTTTTCGTTTTGTACAGCTATTAGTCAACATTCTTTTCATTTTTAAAACCTGTTACATTTTTGGTTATTGAGATGGAAGTGTTTCAACGTGACAGTAAGCTAATAATACCCTTGATTCCAACCATAGGGAATCAATTAAGAGATTAAGTCCTTATTGAAAAGAAAACAAAGGGAGAAAAAAGAAGACATGAATTGATAGTAAGGCCACCGAAGATCTCATATTAGAAGAGGTGTGTTAATAACACTTCCCAGAATAATGTCTATGAAAGGAGGCAGAGTAAAGAATAAAGGTTATAAATAAATAACAGTGGCCACAAAAGCTATTCATGCTGAAGAGATGATTTGGGTCGTTCACTCCGAGATGCTGCTGTGCTCTCTCCCACCCCTCACACACACACACACACCAACACCCCACGTGTTTCTTTCATCCTGGTTTTTACATGCAAATGGAATAAAATTTTTCCCCCAAGAAATAGGGGCAGGGAAATAATCCCCTTTAAAAAAAAAAAAACAAAACAAAAAACCTGAACTTAAATCCTAAAAGAAAAAGAGACGGCTATATTTAGAATGCCAAGCAGTATTTTTTTTTTTTTTTTTTTTTTTTTTTTTTTTGCGGTACGCGGGCCTCTCACTGTTGTGGCCTCTCCCCTTGCGGAGCACAGGCTCCGGACGCGCAGGCTCAGCGGCCATGGCTCCCGGGCCCAGCCGCCCCGCGGCACGTGGGATCCTCCCGGACCGGGGCACGAACCCGTGTCCCCTGCATCGGCAGGCGGACTCTCAACCACTGTGCCACCAGGGAAGCCCCCAAGCAGTATTTCTGACAACGGACAATAAAATATTCTAGCACTACCATGATCTGAGCTGCCTTTCCCATTCCTTCTGAATTAACTATGGACATAGGAATTTGAGTTTGAAGAATTGGAGGATATAATCATTTCATGTTTGTTTCTGGTTTTAAACATGAATGGAGAGGTAAATAAAATACAGGCATTTGGAAAAATAAATCATTTCTAATTTATTTTTAACTGTTTCAATTCTCAGCAAGATTCTTCTGACAAGATACACAAAGCCAAGAGGTGCTTCATGAATTCCACTTCAAAGAATGGAAAAAATATTTTAAAAAATCTATTCAATGCCAAGTTTAATCTAAAAAAAAATCGAAGAGAAATGTGATTATCGCACCAAATTCCTAAAAAAAGTGTTTTGTTATGGCTCTATCATCAGATACAGAGTTGCCCAAGGATACTCTAGCTATAGAGTCTACGTTAAATTAATGGCTGTAGGTTTTTTAGCTTCTAAAACAGCTTCCTAGAGAAATCAGTATCTTACCTTTACATACCTTCTGGAGAGGTTTCTTGGTGCTTTGAAAACTCCTGAGGTCTATGTCAAACGGCCATTCTGGTGCTCTCGGGGTCTTAGGGGCTTGGAGAAATCCCAACACCTGCTGCTACCACTGAGTGTCGAGGCTAGGAAAGCTTCAGGGTTTTGACAGCAGGATCACTGAGCCACAGCCAAAGCTTGGGAAGCCTTAACAACTGAAAGCAAGTGTAGAGGGCAACGTGGTACCCAGCACGCACAGGGCGCTCAATAGTAGCAGCAGGGGGTGGAATTATTACCGCCCTCCCGAGCGTTCAGAGGCAGCCATCAGGGAACCCAAGGGTCTGTCACTGGACAGAGCCAAGGAAGTGGAGACACGACCACACAGCATGAGGAGACCCTAAGAGAACAAGGGAACGCGAACAACTAGCAGAGAGCTCAAGTAGCACTTGGAGAGAATCATCAAACTTCCCCGACAGAACACAAGAAGCAATGGCAAAATGCAACAAAATACATGGAGATAGGCCATTCTAGCATCCCACAGACAGCCAAAAAAACACAGGTGAGGGGGGATATGGAGCTCTAGTTCTAGAAAGAAAAGTCAGGAAGACATATTATAGTCTGCCTACTAGATTTGAGGTTAAAAATCTAGTAAGTGGCATAAAATTCCTAAATCCCATCACTATAATGTTTACATTAAGATAAGGGAATTTACAAATATAAAAAGTCACAGGTGCTGATCCACAAGGCAACAGAGGTTAAAAGGCAAAGTTGTCCATTATGGGAGGAGAAAATGAAAAGACAGAGAGAAGGTTAAACTCGGTTGATTTTTAAATGGAGAAATAATTAAAACTGCTTCTTAAATACAACACGTTTCATCAAATACATCGCTTTCTATTACGATCAGATGAGGGAGACTGAAGGAATTCATGAGATAAGAGAAGAAGAATATGAAGAAGAAAAGTAAATGGACAAAGAGTGTTCAGAGATGAGTAGAGGAAGAGATGGAAGAAAGAAAAGAGAAAAAACAAGGAGGAAGAAAGAAAAATGAGATGAACTTAATCAGGTTTTAATGCATTGTCAGATAACTACTCACTAAGATTCTCCTAAATCTGGGCTTCACGAGGTTCTATTTTCCATGCAGATGCTCATAGCTTGTTAACCACTATTTGCAGCTCTTCAAACTTCTCACACACCCTCAGGAACTTATAATTAAGTATTAACCAGCTACAAGAGACAGACCCTAAGACCATTTTGCTTTAATGAGCTGGGTGAAATCAAGCCAGGGACTAAATATAAACTCTGACAGAACTTTAATAATCCCTAGTATGAATCAAAATTAAAATGATCAGGCTCATTTAGGAACTGTCACTTTGTCAATACTAGAAGCAAATTAACCATGCATAGTATTTTATATTGTTATAGAGTTAAATGAAAAGAAACTTTACTGCCTAATGGCCATTCTGTGTGTGTAATTCTTGATTTCAGGTATTTACTTAATGTATATATTAACTTCAGGTTAACCAGAATAGTAATAATAATCTATTTTACTTGGTGTCAAATAACTCAAATAACGAGTGCTGGGAAAGGTTGACTTTCATCCCTCACCTCATATACATGTGGTTATATTATGTTGTATATATTATGTTAATAACCTGTACAATAAAAGCAGCTCTTGCTTGGGCATACTTACTTATGTCCAGGAAGTCGCTATGGGTCAGATATTTTTATAAAATGAAATAATCCTTAAACTACAAAATAGTAAGTACTGCCCAGGCAGCTAGTATTTATTTTAAATTTGAGAGAACTGAGATTTTATAAGAGGATGAGGAATCTGAATTTCCCTTTAAAAATACTTTTACTGTATAAACGGTGCCTGAGTGTAGATGTTGGTTTGAACTAAAACTTAATTTTTTAAAACACAATCATGTCAATATGATAGGTTTGCATAACGAAAGATGGAGTCCCTATGGTAGAAGCTAAATGGAAGCTGAGCTTTTTTTTTTTAGTGTAATAAGTCTGACTTTAAATAATACATTAAAAAATCAATTACAGTTTGTTTTCTGGCCTCTGTTCTCAAGCCCACTCATGAAAATCAGTTTCAACAATCTAAACAACAAAAACTAAAACATACAAACAAAAAAATGTGGAAGAGAAGAGACTGAATTAATGTTGCCAGTTGAAATGGTAGAGTCCATTCAATTATAAAGCTCTTCAGAGAGAATGGTATGTCAGGATTGTCAGTGAAAATAGAAAAATCGGTACTAGCTTTTTAAAAATAAACATTACATTGCTACTAAAGTATCTTCCTAAAGTAATGAGATAATCTAAATCAGTGTTTCTCTGTTAAGCGTCACAAAGGGAGAAATTTTTGACAAAGGTGCTTACAACTGTATCCCTACACCTAGTTAACCTGGCAACATAGTAGGGGCTCAGTACATATTTACTGGCTAAATGGTGGTGCCACATGTGAAAAGGCACTTCTCAAAAGCATGGGGGGGGGCGGATTATGGTCAAATAGAGTTCTTAAAAATTAAAGTTAAACAGGGGTCTTCCTACATGGCTTGTCAGAACCTTTATTATGCTCCTGAAAATTCCTAAACTTGATTATCGTCAACACTTTTCATGGAATACCTATTAATCATACATTAATTATTCTAGAAAAACTTGGTCTACACCTCTATGGAAAACTTGATATTTCTGCATCTTCCAATCTTTTAATGAAAGACACAGGTGAACTATAAATTGGCACATATTCATCTCTGTTATAAATTATAAGGTGGAAGAGATACCTATGTATTTCAAATCTCATAGTAGGCTTATCACAAATGGCTGCTGCTTTGGGATAAGGAAATTTTAGAGGTGAATATTTTGGAGTGAGAAAAATTGAGAGAGCTCATTTAAATTATTCGTTTCACCAATGAAGAAACTTGCTCAAGGAAACTATTATACCTTGTGTTGGTAGATAAATACATTAGCAATGAAGTTTCTTTATTGCTAATGTCAAAGATTCATCCTGTGCAACTATCTGACTAATATAAACAATATCTTACTAATTTGCTTACATAATTATCTTGAATTGAAAAGAATATTCCTGACAAGAATTATGTGTATTAAATAATCTCTTAGTTTAAAATTCTATACTCTATTGTGCTGAAAAAAAAGGAGGGGCTCATTTAGAATTGAAAGGGAAAATAATTGCTTTCATATACTAGAAAGTCTTTATTTTTTTTTTAATCACTGTGGGTCAAGTGAAAAACAAGAATGAAGATTAAATAGTGCCTGAGAAATTACATGGGAAACTATACTCCATATACTGAGATAGCTAACAAACTTCAGGATTAGCATCTTCAAGTAGTAAAGCTGGAAATAAATGTTTATTTATGGAACATACACAGGATCACAGACCAGTCACCAGTGTTAAAACTATGATTCCTTTCTAAAACAATGTTCTGATATTCAGATTATCAGATGCCATTTTCCCATGGACGCCACCTCAGTCCTTGAGAGAGCGAACCTGCCCAAAAGGTATCTTAGTAAACTGGCTCCCCAGTTGCCTTATTCACTCACCAGCATCCATTAGCCAACTCCATGCTTTATCTTCAATAGATAAGATACGGCTTCTTCTTGCCATGGTGCCGTGAAAAGGATCCAGAAGGTTCCCTTAAACCACATTTCCTGAGTGACTGCTGCAGCACCAAGAGTAAAGGGTATGCCAGGTCAGCCACTTTTCCTTCCCAGCAATATTAGAAGCAGCAACAGCAACAGCAGCTGGAGCAGAGACCCAACCCCTTGCAGGATGCTAGCCAAAGCGCTCTTGTGTACTCTACCCCTAGACAGACTTTGCCCGTATGTTTGCACCTTCCCCGCAGAGTGTCAAAACAGGTGCTTTCCTGTGATCATGCTTTAAGTCTGCTCCCCAAACAAGGTGATAAATATACTGTTACTATGAACTTCTAAGTTTCTAATTCTATGGAAAACACATTCTAAAAGATTTACTTTATCATAAGGAAGCCTTGATGAATCCTTCTTAAATTTTCATTCACCTTTCCCACTCCTAAGAAGCAGGTAGACTGCCCGAAAATTTCCTGTTCATGAAAAAACGGATGTTACCATATGAAACAAATGCCATCATGCAATTTTGATCATTTCTTTCATAATATTCTATCTGCCTTCCTGGCACAGAATCATGTTTGACAAATGCTAATGTTTTCATAATCTTTACAACACTCCCAACAGATGGTGAAATATCAGGTCTCATGAACTTTATTTTACAGAAGCAACGTCTTCTCTGCCTCTATCTTTCACTCCCTTTTTGATGTTATTGATGAGTTGCTTTTCTTCCCAGTGGTGTTCAACTTAATGAGTGGCTAGAATATGGCTGGACAAAGAGAAGGTAACATCACTAACAAAGCATTTACTTTACTTAACTGATTCATCCAGAGCTCAAATCCTATAGGTTAAAAAAAAAAAACCTACAGATATTTTTTTAATCTAAACAGTCCAACAAAGGATAAGTGAAAAACAGATGATTATTTTCCTAATAATTAGAAAATAATTATAAACTCCAAGGCATGTGTTCTCTGCACAGCAGAAAATAACAATTCTCATTAGCAAAACTGAAACCCTACATACACAGATTCTGAGTATAACATGTTGCTCGTGTATTAATACTTCATGTGTTCACTTCAACATCAAGATAAAAATCAGAACAGCAGTTAACACATATCACATACTCAAGTAATGCCAGGCACTCAGTACTTTACATGTGTTATCCCGTTTAATCTTCACAGCAACTGCAGATCAGGTATTATTACAGCCCCATTTTGCAAATGAGAAAACTGAGGCTCAGTCAAGTTATGTCACAAGTTTAAGGTCACAGGGCTCGAAAGTGATTTGAACCCAGGTTGTACAGTTCCAGACCTGGAGCTCTTAAACATCTTGTGAAAACTACAGCATCGTTCTGGTTTTCATTTATTTCTGTACTGCAAGTTTACCTAAACAGCTAATATGTATACAGTACTTATTGTGTGCCCTAAAATTCCGTAAGTCCTTTGCATGTGTTAATTTCTTCACGATTCAAAACAACCCAGCGAGGTAAATACACTCCTATTTAGTGGGGTAAGAATGTTAAGGAAGTCGCCAAAGTTCACAGGATTACTAAGCAGCAAATGTAAACTTTGGATCCAGGGAATGCAGCTCCTGAAACTGTGGTTTTGTGCCTATGCCTACCCTCTACTGCCTCCTGAAAGCTGATTGCATGTTAGACCCTTAAAGAAAGGGGCTAAGAAATGTCAGGTCTGGCCAAAACCCTGGTGGAAGGAGGATCTGCTATCCCGTCTCTTTTCAAAAACATATGTATAAAGTACATGAGCTTATACAATACACGATTCTATCATTTTCCTTCATGATGCTTACTAACTTAAGGAATCAGCAAATATTTTATGTGATTCTCAGATTTTTAAAAGTCAAGGACAAATTCAGCTTTCACATTTTATTCCAATGTATCATATCTTCAGAGGTACTAACAGGACAGTCACATTATCATCACAGGGTCAGTCATCCTGTTTTGGGGAATTACCATTGCTGACGGTCATATTTATATTTTATTCCCATAATTGGCAAATAAATGTAATTATGTGCAGGGCCAAGACAATAATTGTGAGCTTAGAGGAAGCTTCAGAAATCCAAGGTTCATCCCTTGAGATGCTGGCTGCAATCAACCTTGGGCCAAGACACTTCCTTGAATATTCAGCAGCTGAAATGACCTTCTTTGAATTAGCTCTTAAGGACACAAAGCCATCTGGGGAATGTCAGATAACTCAAATCAAGCACCTAGGGTCCCGAGTGTAAGCCTGAAAAACCAATGAAGAATACTGAGACCAAGCTATTTCTTTAATTTGGCAGCAAAGCCTAACTCTCAGGATGAATTTTGGCTAGCGTTAGCTTTTTTGGCTTTAACCTGACATAAATTACCGTAAGAATCCATGAAAAGTTCAGAGAGAAAATACAGTTATGGTAAAGGTGTCTACCCTCTGTCAGAATTTAGCCACCACCTGTAAGAAATGCAGCCATTTGGCGACATTTAGCAGAGAGAAATTTACATACCCATGTGGCATAGCTTGAGGTGATGCATTGGAGTCTATTTACTCTCAATTATTTTTACAATCAAAAGTTTCCACAGAAGGAAGATGACAATTCTTTACCCCATTGCTAGACAACTACCTTCTCTGTAGAATTCCTTGGGAAGTGGTATTACATACTGTACCCACATAAGCTTGATTTACTCTTTGGCTGACACCAAGATTTAAATTTATCTCAGTGTCCAATGTGAACACTGAATTAACACAAAAGCTATTCAAAAAATTTTCAAAAACATTCTGGAATTTTTGGGGTGAGAAAAAAAAAATTCCATAGGCTTTTTACATAAGGCAGAGCAAAACAAATGATTTTATGACCTTGGCGCCACTAAGTGATAGACTAGGAAGATCATGACTCATTTATGAAGTTGTCCAAATTTTATATGAGCATATATATGTATATATTCATTCTGTTTGACTTATCTATTGAAGTTACAGTTCTTACTTCTTGCTGTTAATGACGCTGTAATTAAAAACGTAGAAATATGATTCTGATCATTTTAACACACTACTTTTAGAAAGATATCAGTCAATAGACATTATATTTGTAGATGAATAAATTAACTGCCTCATATTCATTAACTCCTACTGGGTCTACTCTCTTTTTATTTAATTCCTTGAACTTGGCTTTATCTGCAAATAAATATGTTAATAAGCATCAACTCTAGCCGGTTCACAGATCAGAACAGGAGCAGTTGCAGAGAGCTTCCCAGCTTCTTCTGGAAACTAAACAATGTACCAACTGTAACCAATCCTTAACTAACACTAAGTCGGCTAGATATGAACTGGTGACCTAAAAGTGAAAAGCTTTAATTGTGCATTACAAATTTCTGAGTCATTTTGTCCTCACAACTTTACGCTTTAAATAAACCTAAATGCTGGCTAAAGAAAATCTACAAGTACGACTTAGTAGTGTTTCCAAACCAGGAAAAGGAAGGACTTTCAGTGTTTGAGATAAGGTTTGTTTTCTGGAGTTTGGAAAATAAACATTTCCTATGCAGTTATGCCTGGGAGGTGTGTGTGTGTGTGTGTGTGTGTGTGTGTGTGTGTGTGTGTAGAGTGTCTACATTTGTGTGGTTAAGGGTGGAGAGGGGGAGAGAGGGAGAAGAGAGAGAAAGGTAGAGAGGAGAGAGGGAGAAAGAGAGAACTTTTTAGCAGTATTTGGTGTTCATGCAAACTGGTTATTTTGTGCTGGAATTAGAATTTACCTCAGGAAGTATGTGCACATGTGCCATGAAAATATTGCAATTTACCATAAATTCAACAGGAAATGCTTACCTGACTGTGTAACGCATTTCTATGAATGCAATGATACAGAATATGTCCCATATAGTTGCATAAAATAACAGTACTCTTGGGTCTCTAAATTACATTAATTTGATACCTTTATTTCAATATACATAAGCCATTTGCTGCATTTCAATAATAATAGCATATTTTTTCCACATCAAAGAATAAGCAAATTTTGTCCTGATGCCGTGCTTTTATAACCTTAGAGCTATCTACTTTCTCAGTAATTTTTATGTAATTTATTGTTTACTGTAGTTACTAAGGAATGGCCGAGGGAAATAATAGTGTCTTATTTGTCAAGTATAGATACATTTGTAACCTATCATATGACATTTTAAGTATCAAGGCATCAGTAAGCGCTTCTACTGCAATTGTACATCTTCCCATGTGTTAGGTGGTTAGTTGGAAATGCGTCACACAAGCAAGCCTGTGTCAATATATGGATACAGGATTAAAATTAGAAAAACAAAATGCCACTTCCGGGTCTGTGTCTACCAGTCCATTTAATCTTCATTACACAACTCTGAGGCAGGTATATTATTATTCCCCTTTGACAGGTGAGAACACTCAGAGAGGTTGAAAAATGTGTCCAGCAAAAGCTGTTCCATGAATGCCCCTAATAGAAACTAGGGATTAATAGGATTTCACCAACACACACACACTCACACACACACACGCGCGCGCACACACACTTGCGGTTTCCTGTTTTCTGTTATAGGGACTGTTATGTATATTTCATTTGATATATAGAGTTAAAATGTAGACTTCGGAGAATTTATAGAAATAATTCTTAAAGTATTTGGAGACTGCTACTCCTTCAGTTTACTGTTTACTTCAGATAAGTAACTATATAAGTGAAAATTATTTCAAACCAAGTAGCTTACATATTTTAATCTGTCCAGAATGCTTTTATTTTGCCCAACACTTGAAAACAGTAGAACATTTGTTTGTTTTAAAAGAAAGCCATTTTCTTTATGCACTTGGACAGTGCTGTCTGACCTAAGCCAAGGAGTAAACATCATTCTTTTATTTCTACAGGGTTCTCTGAATCCCTAACAGAAAAATTTCCCCACTTGTGTTTTTGTTTGTTGTTAATATAAAGACTGTATGCTGTAATTACATGCGACCAGTATTATCCCTTCTTCTTAAAGCCCAGTTTCGCCCTCTGATGAGCTCCTGTTTGTTAGCACGGGTACTTCCAGTTCCACCTTCCTGTTTAAAATATTTCTTCCCCCGCTCCCCACTTTTTTTTTCCTTCCTGAAATGACTAATCTTCCTGTTATTCTACTCTGTCAATTTTTCCTCTGGTATTCTTTTCATGTTGCATAACATTTACTTTTCACCAACTCCTTTTATAAGTTTACTACTATATCCTTGTTGCTAGCCTTCCATTTTCTACAGATTAAAACAGTCAATATTTATGGATGAGCACACTTTTTGGTCAACTTTCGTGCTATTCAGATTAAGCTATTTCCTCGAGTCAAAAATGCAACTATTCTTTCAATTGACATAATATAAACAGCAATTCTGATCTTCAAAGTAAAGTCGGCTTAATCCTCAGTTACCTGATATCACAATTAAAGGGCTTAGTTTTTTGTTTCCTTTCAAATTTCCTGATAAGGTAGGTGCTAGAAAGCAAACCTAATATCACTGCTTTTAAAAATCTCTTGCCTCCCGACACTTCTCCGTAACACCATAAAACACATTAGCATAGACTCATAAGCAGAATGTAAAATTTCTCTAGCTTTCTGATTTTCAACTGCATAAAATACTTTTAATGATATGCCAGGAATCTGCCTTTTACCCTAATTTCAAATAATCATAACAGCTATCTCATACTGTCTGAACACGAGTAAAAGAGCAGATCTGAGAAGAGTTTTAGAATTACAATGGTCATTTAAATAATATAATCTAAAATTTTACAACATTAGTATCACATGTCTAACAAAACAATATAAATTATAACCTCAGGTTTACATAATACATTTTTCTGGTGAATTCAACATTATATCATATTCACTATCTCACAGTCACAGAATCCCTTAGAGAAAGGAGTGTCTTACTAGTCCCATTTACACTGGCTATTCGTACAAGAAGATGTCCACAAAGCTTCAGAAGTTGTATGTTTTCTAAAATCCAAAAATGCCTTAAAAAATCCTGACAAAACACATTTTAATTATAGGAGATAAAGAGAGCCATAAAATGTCACCTCGGTTCCTGAAAATAGAAGTCAAATTAAGTTCAAATATTTGCTTATATTAAAATAGCACAGGATCTTACCACTCACTTTTGTCTTGGGGAGGTCCCCATTATTCCCTCTTCTTACTTTCCAAATAATAAAAATAAAAACTTGCTCATTTGTCACATACAGTACCCTGTATGGAGATACTTCATTTTTCTTTGGGTCAGCAGTCACAACTTAACTTTGAAATCTCTTTATTGTTCCTATTTTAGACACCAGGGCCAGGGTCTCTAAAATCAGCTAAAAATACTGTTCATTAAAATGTATAAATAGGGGCTTCCCTGGTGGCGCAGTGGTTGGGAGTCTGCCTGCCGATGCAGGGGACACGGGTTCGTGCCCCGGTCCGGGAAGATCCCACATGCTGCGGAGCGGCTGGGCCCGTGAGCCATGGCCGCCGAGCCTGCGCGTCCGGAGCCTGTGCTCCACAACGGGAGAGGCCACAACGGTGAGAGGCCCGCGTACCGCAAAAAAAAAAAAAAAAAAAGAATCTTAAAAGACATAAAATCCAAATAGATGTTGTTTAGATGCACATCTGACAATTTTATTTAGATGCTCATTTGAGCAATCTACCTGTAAAAAAGATGTGCTGTGACAACTGGGAAAAGTTGAAGGTAAAGTGGGAATTAAGTGATATAATGACCATATGACCCAGCAATCCCACTACTGGGCATATACCCAGAGAAAACCATAATTCAAAAAGACACATGCACCCCAATGTTCACTGCAGCACTGTTTACAATAGCCAGGTCATGGAAGCAACCTAGATGCACAATGACAGAAGAATTGATAAAGAAGATGTGGTACATATATACAATGGAATATTACTCAGCCATAAAAAGGAACGAAATTGGGCCATTTGTAGAGACGTGGATGGACCTAGAGACTGTCATACAGAGTGAAGTAAGTCAGAAAGAGAAAAACAAATATCGTATATTAACGCATATATGTGGAACCTAGAAAAATGGTACAGATGAACCGTTTGCAGGGCAGAAACAGAGACACAGATGTAGAGAACAAACGTATGGACACCAAGGGGGAAAGTGGTGGGGGGTCGAGGGGGTGGGATGAACAGGGAGATTGGGATTGACATGTATACACTGCTGTGTATAAAATGGATGACTAATAAGAACCTGCTGTATAAAAAAATAAAATAAAATTCAGATATAAAAAAAGAAACAAAAAAAGTGATATAATGAAATTAGTGTCATTACCGATAGATTTGGAAATAGAGTTATATTTAAAACAAGTTATATTTAAAACAAGTTCTTAACACATAAAGTTCCTACATACATATAAGTAAACTGATAGGACAGGATGTCTGAGATTTGCTTTAAAATACATCAGGAACAAAAGGTATGTGGAAAGTAATACGTGAAACAAGATGGACAAAATGTTCACAGAATGTTCGCATGGATACATCCATAGAAAATGTAGATTGATACATACACAGAAGTTGTTACAGTATTTCTCTAATTTTGTGTATGTTTAAAAATTACCACAATAATTTTTAAAAGCTACAAAAAAAAAAAAAAAGAAGGAAAGCAAAAGAGAACGAGTTGTTACTGTCTAGAAGAATAACCAAACTTTCTCTTATATTTTTAACTCAGAGTCACAAAACCTGGTTGACAGGCTAGGCTTTGCTTCTTAAAATCTGATCTGGCTGACCTAACTCAATTCATTTATATCTGTGAACATAAATATCTGTATCTGTACCACGGAAAAAAATGATCTTTCCTACTTCAAGATCATGTATATACGAAAATAACTTGTAAACTTAATTTATATCTATACAAATACAGATATCATTAATAAAATGCTTTCTTGTTCACCTTCATGTCACATGTGTATATTATCATCTCTTCAACCAAGTAATAAGGTCTTTATGAGCAATGCCTCTAGCTTATTCCTTCAACCAACAACCATTGGATCTTTTCCTATGGGGTCTACTATGTAACAAGTATTTCACTAAAAGACGAGAACACAAAGGTGGTAAGTCACAGGCCACGGACTCAAAAATCCAGAGAGGGAGGGAGATGCATAATTATGATGAATGTGCCAAAGACAGTTATAGAGATATGAATTGGGTGCATTACAGAAACGAGAAGGCAGGACAATAGCATGGCCAGGGCTGGGGTGAGGAGAAGCTTCCTAGAGGAGGCCATGTCTAAACTAAATCTAAATGTGAAAAAAGTCTGCAAAACTCATATAGGAAGAAAGAAGTTCTCAGCAGAAAGAAACAACAACAACAACAACACAAACAAAAAGAGAGGACATTAGGTTGGAAGAGCAAAAGAGGAAGGCTTTTACCACAGGGCACTAAGGCTAACACTCATTGTGAGAGGCACTGAGTCTCAATGGATGACCCACTGGACTCAGAAAAATGCTAAGTACTTAGTAAGGGATCAATAAATATCTATTAATTAAAGTACAGAGAGACAAATGGCAACACTACTCGAGTGCTCATTGTACATCCGGCATTTTGCTAATATACTGAGATAACTGTGTACTTCTTATTCAACCTCACATCAATCCCAGGGTGGGTACTATTACTATCCCTCTCATACAGATAAGGACACGGGCACAGAAAGGCTAAGTAACCTGCCCAGTCACTCAAATGGCAAGTGGTATAGAAAGAAAAAATCTGGAAATAAATAAAACAGCAGAGAAAGAAAATATCTGGAAATAAAATTCTACATGGATATTCCATATGGTCAAACAATTTTTTAAAAAAGAAGAGACAATTCTATAAACAGTGGGTGCTGCTAAGTGTTTAAGAAGTAGCTGTCTGGGGAGGGAATTGTAGCATTTGCCAATTTCCACAGTGTAAATCCTCCTACCATGGCCAATTTTAAGCTGCCAATACGACATCACTTAACCTGGAGTTGGGAACAGGTCTTATGTAAGCCAGTCCCAGCACTCCACTGGCTGCAGCTTTCAACAAGCTATACAGGTAGAGAGTTAAATTAACAGGCTAATCATATGACCAGGAGATAACACGTAAATCAAAGAAAAGGTGTCACTGCTATCTCTGTTATTTACAGGACTCTTGTATATAAGGAACAGACAATTTATATTTGAAATTATTGAGCTCCTAAGGAGTATAATGAAATATATGAAAGGCAAAGAGGATGAACAAGTAATTCATAGAGATTCCTCAAGGAAACATACATTTTATATGAATGACAGAGTTGACATTAAAAAAAGTATTCTTTCTAGGTGATTAATGAACAGTAATTAGTAAGTGATTCCCTGCTAAACTATTCCTCCCTCAAGGAGCACACAAGAGGATTTATTTCTAACTAGAGAAGTGGAAAAATGAAAGCACAGTTTAAGGAAACTATTTGATTTGGGTCAGCAACCGTCATTGCAACCGAAAGGAAGGGCTGGGGATTATTTTTGCATACCCTGTGCCTTGCAACCTACCTATCATATAAAAGGGGTTGAAAGATACTGATAAGGAAGGAGGAAAAAAGCCAGTCACTCACAGATCTAGATCTAGACCCAGATAGATATTTCTGTACACAGAGATGTGTATAAAAGGGAGTCCAAATTATTAATATTAGTGTATGTACACCACTGCTTTGAAAACATTCCTTTAGGTTATCTATTTAACAAAGCATTGACTAAATAAGCATAGTTAGATGAATTTTACATTTATATAAAAGGGACTTAGAATTATTAATGTTTATATATTGATCCTATCTCCTTATAAAGTTCCTTTATCATTTAACAACAGTGTCCAATAAATAAATATATCTAGATAAATTATAAATAAAATATAAAATCTATTTTTCACACAGAATGCAGATATAATGCTAAAGAAAAGCAGCTGGTGATTAGCAAAGCAAAAAAGATAAATGCTACACAAATGTGTTTAGAGGTCTACCAACCTTAAACCAGTATGTCCCCCTTTTTGGCATGTGGCGTGTTACTGAATATGGCTCTTATGAATCCACAGCCTATCTATCAGTGAACGCAAACCTGACTTAAATAGACTCCCTAGAAAAAAATGTAATTCATTAGTACTGTCTTTTGCTATTTAATACATATGCAAAACAAAGGCAAAAGATGCTTCTGAGCCTTGTTAGAGTCTATATAGGCTGCTTTCTGATGTTCTTCTTGTCTCAATAGTAGGTCCCAGGCATCTTTTATTGGGTCAATTTAACTATTGATTTCTACTCATAAAGCTTATCAAAAGCAGAAAAATGTCACTTTTTCAGTCCACTGCCTTAGGGGAGAAAAAGTCACAGAATAAATGATTAAAAATGAAAAAAAAACAATCAGCAACACTGTTATCTAGTACATAAAATAACTCCAATAACCAATTTTGTTACTTAACTAAATTGACATTTTTCAGCCCGGTTAGGAGACTGGGATGAGACTACGGGTGTATATTTTTATCTCTGTGATATCACAATTAGTTGAGAAGTGAAAATTCAAGTCAAGTGATTTTAGTGTTCTACATACAATGCTAGTTTTCATTTCCATGAATGAATGCTAGTTTTCATTTCCATTCAAAGAGGTGACTGTGTCCATTTTTAATGAAATGTGTGGTCTGATTTACAACTGTAATGACTATAATTGGTTTAATTGTTTTTGAACCTTAAGGGTGGGGCAAGGAAGGTTATGGCACAGACCAGGAGCTACTAGTTCAGCCGCTATTCTGCATTTCGTCCCATTTTAAAGTTAATGCAAGTAAAGTAATATTTATTGGAAGCTGACCATGTGTCAGGCCTATGGGTAGGCATTGGAGATTCTAATAACTAAGGAATAGTCTCTGCTTTCAAAAAGCTTCCAGACAGAGGATGGGGAGGTCAAAACCTAACTACAATGGTCTATCTATTTTAGGAGTATGACACAGTTCTAATGTATCTCTCCTGTCACTGCATTTTTATGCAGTAAAATCACCTAGCAAGTAATGTGTGTGTTTTCATATTTCTGTGTTATGGTAATACTACCTGGCTTATTAGAATCATACCTAAAACCAGAATGAACAGGTTTTAAGTTAGGGATTAAGCGATTGTTCCTGGTGATACTGGTTCCTGGTGAAATCTGATCTGTCCAGATTTACAAAAAAAAAGAAAAAAAAAAAAACTCAAGATCAAACAAATATCACCATCTCTTCCAATTAGTTTAAAAGTAGACCCAACTATGTGTTCTAGTGAAATTAACATGTTACTGTGTGTTATACAAATAAGAAGCAAGACTTGAAATACAGAAATACAGATTTACTGATTAAAAAAAAAAAAAGCTACTTAAAGTTTTTGTGATGAAGCATGGCACACCAGGCTCAATCGGCTGTCTCTTGAGCATTTTAATTACTTCCCAACTTGCAAGATTAGGAAATCAAACTAGCCTCATAATCGTCAACAAATAAAGTAAACGTAGTACAAAGGTGTTCTCTTTTGAGCACCATATGAAGAGGCTCACTGACGAAGACAGTTAAGTATTGCTTATGCCACGGGAAGATACTCTACAGAGCCCGTGTCTCCTTAAGATTATTATCAAGGTCTTACCTTCCGTGAAAGCACACTTTGCAGAAAAGCATGCGAAATCTAAAATAATGGGTCAGCAGAACTTAGTCTCCAAGTAGACAACATTTACAAATTGTGAAGCTCCTTGAAGAGGGCCACTAAGTCTCAAGAAGGAACTGTTCAAGAGGAGACTGTAGCATTTGTTACCAGCTACATAATTACTCCACTCTGACCCTAAATGAGCCTGAAGTACTAAATTTTTAATCCCTCCTGATGATCCTTCTTCAAAGTGGATAAATGTAGGTTTCTCCTCAGTCAAATACTTAATTGCTAGGACTACTGACATCAACATAATCTGGATTGTTTTTGACTCTCTAGAACTTTTTTTTAAAATAGCTCGTCACACAGCTCCTCAAAGAATTGTTAGAAGGAAGAAATAATGAGCAAGTTAATAAGTGGTAGGGCCTAGGCATTTATACTTTTTGGAAGCGTGGACTCTCTTTTCTTCTTCAGGTTTAAGATTTGCAACACTGTACAGGTTTCACACTTGGAAGTCAAAAAAATTTTTTTCCCTAAAACTGGAGTGTGGAGAAATTTAAGTGCAACAGAGATACATGATCTCCCGAGAAATAACCTGTGTCTTTGTTACTGTTATTAGTTCTACAATAAAAACAACAGTAGTTATAGTTGCAGTCTGGATCCCAGAATGTTCCCCTCACAATAAACACCCACGCGAATCAGTGCTTTTCTCAATATTCTCAGCAGAGTGAAAGAAAAAGGAAAAACAAAACACCAATGATGTTGCTATACTGGTAGTATTGCTTCTCCCCATTCAACCTT
The DNA here is from genome assembly GCF_002837175.3 of Physeter macrocephalus. Taxonomy (NCBI): domain Eukaryota; kingdom Metazoa; phylum Chordata; class Mammalia; order Artiodactyla; family Physeteridae; genus Physeter; species Physeter macrocephalus. The sequence continues at coordinate 16,593,775 of NC_041214.2, forward strand.
TGAAGAATAAATACTCTTCTACCTACGCGTGATACTTTCCCAACAAAGCACTCTTACTAACAGTGGAGTAATATTGTTACAAAAATAACTTGTGTATTGTGCCCTCGCCCCGACCAATTATCACTCCCCTCTGAGACGTGGGCTCTCTATACAGCCACCATTATCAGGAAGCCTGACCAGGTCCCTATGTGCTGCCTGCACAAGATAACATACAAAACATGGCAGGAGAGCAAATAAAGGCCTGTTCCAGAGATTTCCATCAATAGAACATAAATAGTCCATCACAGTGTCAGAGCAATTTAACTGGATGAGTCCTACTATAAATGAAGGGTGCCGGATTCCTCAGAGAAATAGTTTATGAATAGTTATATGTCACTATCCAACAAATGTCCTATTCCATGAAAAAAAATTCTCTAACAAATTTGAAAGCACATAAAATCTGCTCACAATTGTCGATCATGGTCAGGAAGAAACATTGCTTTCAATTCAATGAACACTGAAGGCCAAGGACATTCAAAACACCATACCTAGAGAGGTGATGAATGTAAGCCTCCCATTCTTAAGGAGCTTATAAAATAGTGGGAAAAAGAAATATGAACTATAAAATCAGGTATAATGTGATTTATTCTGTAACACATAAAATGGTAGGAAAATGTAGAGAAGAAAAGTTATTCATGAAGTATGTCTCATCTGATAATCACTGTATAATGAGGGCCTCTTATGAGTAAGAACACAGAGAGAGAACTAATAACTCATCTGTCAACTGCAACCACAGGTTGACTTTAGATGCAAGAGTTTAGCCAAAAAAAAAAAAAAAAAAAAAAAAAATTCTATAAAAATCAATTGGCTATGCAGAATGTAAAATATAGGATACTGTGTGTTTTATTATAATTTTAAATTGTGTCCTATACATCCTTTTATTAGTAAATTTTGTTATAAACTTAGGTATACTTTTTTTTTTGGAGAGCCTACTATTAAACCGCAGAACAATATAAACTTTTAATGCCACCAGTAATCAAGGCATCCCAATAGTCAAGAAAGTTAAGGACCTTAATGGCAGTGAATAGCACCAACGCAACCTTAATTAATAGTAGTTATCATCAACTAAGTGTGTCATACATGTTATTTTCATAAGATGAAGACAGCATATTCCAGTTTTTGCTGTGACCTATTGACCTGTCATATTTAAGGGTCCTGCCAATCTCAGGATCTTTACAAATATGATTAAGCTCTAACCTCACAAGTGGCTCCTCAGTTTCCTAATCTATAAAGCGAATGGATTGCATGACATCATTTCTAAAGACTCTTCTAACTGCAATCCCAAGAATCTATGGATCACTGGAGTTCAATGCTGAAAGTGAAGGGAAAAAAAGTATCTCTAAATATCATGCAAAACCCTTTAACATTCCATGAACAATCTTTTAAAATGCAAAGACTACACAAATCTTAAATTTAGGCAAGAAAACAAGTTAGGTTTTTTCAAGGAAAAACCTAGCACCTGAAGTTTTCATTCTTGAAATTTTTATAAAGCTTTAATTGTAGTGGACGCTTGACTACTCAGTGATTTGCCTCTACAAGTGTTACTCTGGTAAAAACTTAACCTAAGTGGAACCCCAGGTGAATCCTGATTTTCTTTCAAGTTACTCCAAAAATGCTAGAAACACTTCCAATGTTGAAAACAAAAATAAGGCTAGTAGGTTATATTCCAGATTTTAAATATTAACCTGATACTGAAAAATCGTAATAATCAAGGGTACTTAACTAGCCAGGATATTACAATTTGAAAGCTGGCAACCATCTGTGAATGACCATAGAGTGTCTTTTTTTTTTTTAAAGCTGTATTGATTTTATTTCTATTCTTCAAATTGACATAATAGCTACTCATGGCTTAGAAATGAGATTTGCAGCCTGTCCTTCCAAAGACCTATGCAGTAATGATAAACCCAGTAGTTGGAATCCATCAAGCTCACACAGAGCACTGTCACTGGCAGAAAAGTTGCTGCTGGACAATGCATCTTTTCAAACCACCTGGAAGAGAATCTGTAAATCCACAAACAAACGATTTTCCATCGATCAAGTCCTATTTTCATTCAAATGCACTTTAGAACCACACAGTGGAATACATTTGAAGCAACCTGATAAACCTAAAACATTGAATCTTTAAGTTTATGATGACGCAGTTTTATGTGTGCTAATGGAATTTAAAAAAAAAAAAGTTCAAAAAAATAGAATGGCCAACATGCTGCCAAGGTGATGGGAGTTAAAGTGTGTAATGGTGTTAAATAATTTCCTGTCGAATTTCAAGACCAACATTCATTAAATAATTGGAAATGTATGAAACAGTATCCTTTTAAGGAGTTTTGTCATAAGATAAACACATCTCAGTGATCAAATCACTTCCAGAATGCTGGTAACTTGAGATTTTATTTTTCTTCCAACGCTGACCTGTTTTTCTCTAGAACAGTTACTAAGAAAAATATTTTTCAGCTAGTCGTAAGAATGACTTCCTTAGAAGCCCTTTCCTTTGTACTATTAAACAGTCTGGAAAATTGCTTGCTTGACTCATTCATGCTGTCAAAATATACTACAGGCTAACTCTGACCATCAGTTTTCCCTGTTTCCTAGAACAACACATACAATTTATGCATGAAGTTCTAAAGTAACGGCATCTGGAGCTTTAGCATCACTTTCATGTATTGATAGTTTATAAAACCATATCCACCCAAGCTAGTCTAATCATTTGCTGCGCCTGAGGGCTGCCCCTAATGCAAGAAAAGTTTCGTTCATTTAAATCCATGATTAATCAGAAATTCAAAGAGAAGATATTAGAATTATTTGGCGATTACTCTATTTGCAGTTACTTGGAGATAATGAGATGAAATAAAATATGCAAAATATGAAATTCTTTACAAAAATAATTATGAGGTCAACCAGGCCATCACTGGAACTCCACATTTGTTGATATATGTTACAAGAATCTTAAAAGTAACACTTATTCTTTTACCAACTGTCTATCTTATTATAATTAATAGAGGAGATATAGCAAAATGGAAGATACGTAGCAAAAAGGAACCCTGCTAATTACAATCCATTTTTTTTTAGGGAACAGAAGTCATAGCGAGTGTTATTTAGAGAGAAAAAAATATTTTTGAATCTGAAAGCTAGCAGGGACACAAATGAAACAGAGTGACTCCACTCCACCTTCTAACTATGAATAAGAAATTAAGTAGGTGAGAAGGTTATTTCATTTTTCTTTTTAAGTCGCGTTTTCAAATTTATCAACGGTGCTAATCAAAAAGCAAAGTCAGCTCTATATGGGGAGTCTGGAGCATGTGACGATTTCCAGATGGTTTTATCCTCGGGAGAAAAATACATCTTCTATATGAATTGAGAAGTCATGGCAAAAATACTACCTTCCCTGAACCTCTCAGCAGTATTAAAAGAATGGTTGTTAACCAGGAGCCTACAGCTTTTGAAAATATATACCTGGCCATGTATCTTGGTTTAGAGATTCCAACTGAGTAGGTCTAGGTGGTGGGGCAAGTGGTAGGGGTAGGGAAAGAATATACCTGCCAGGTCTTTTTTGCTTTGCACGGAAAGCCTGGAAAAGCACCTGCGATGCTATCTGGCACACAGCAGGCATGCCACGTAAGCTGCTGACTCACATGGAATTAAGTGGGTCCTACTGTTAGTATGGTGGATATTAAGCATGGGAAAGGTCTGAGGCTAGCAGGTATTTGCAGCAAAATGATCCTACTGGTACCATCTCTTATACACTCTCTACTTTCAATGCTGAGCTTTCACATTTCTACCGTTAAAGTTCCAAACTGGCAGGTCCTTTGAGGACAGGGTTTTAATAGGCATTTCCAAAAAGCCAGTCATAATTGTTTATGTTCCCTCATTTTTCAAAAATCATATGCTAGGCAAATAAACCAGAGGTGACGAAAGGTTATAGATCAAAAAGCCCTGGAAGGTATTAACACAGGGAGAAAGCAGTCCTCCTTCGGTCATCCTGAAGCAAACACATTTTGAAAAAGTAAACAGATTTAAAATTTGAGGCCACACTGTGACTAGGAAGGATTAATAAGGAGCGCCTTTATTAACCTGAAAGTTACTATCATTATCAGTGCTTTAGTAAAAATACTTTAGTATTTTTTTTCCAATCTAATATTTCCATAAATGGGGGGGGGGAGAGAACACACAAGTGCATGCTCTTTGACTGTTGATGTTATCTGCAGAAACTTGTCTGCTGGAAAATGTTTCTTTAACTTTGGTTTGGCTCCTATCTTGGATCTGATGGGAAATAAAAACTTTTCCATGGATTAGAGCCAAGTGAGTGGCTAAAACAAAAGGTAACATTCATTAGAGGACCATGGTACCATGATCTCATTCTGAAGGTTAATTTTTTTTCACATTAAGTATGGATTGTCTGAAGTTTGGAAAATTCAAACAATGTCAAATAAAATAAGTAAATATCAGCCCTACCTTAAATGTTATTGTTTACATGAAAAAATATTTTTAGCTAAGAAACAAAAGAGTAGATAAAAAGAACTCAGTTGGGCTTCCCTGGTGGCGCAGTGGTTGGGAGTCCGCCTGCCGATGCAAGGGACGCGGGTTCGTGCCCCGGTCCGGGAGGATCCCACATGCCGCGGAGCGGCCGGGCCCGTGGGCCGTGGCCGCTGAGCCTGCGCGTCCGGAGCCTGTGCTCCGCAACGGGAGAGGCCACAGCAGTGAGAGGCCCGCGTACCGCAAAAAAAAAAAAAAGAACTCATTTGATTCCCAGCTTAATCATTTAGCTTAATTTCCTATCTCTGCAATATCCCCAAAATGTGGGCACCTACACACACATACACATCCCACTTGCTATTTCTACATATATCCAAGAATATGCGATTTCAATAGGAAACCATTCTTAAAAAGAAGTGACTTTTTCTCAATAAAATGTGAGCATCTAAGGGTGTTAGCTCCCTTGATTTTTAAACGAAATAGAGGGGGGAAATCCCAGCTTTTACACATCTGCTAACTAAATATCAATTGACCCTTTAATGCCAGGAAGGACTTACTGCACAATTTTTGGCATCTTCTAAAATGCTGAAGGGACTTGCCTGGTGGCGCAGTGGTTCAGAATCCGCCTGCCAATGCAGGGGACACGGGTTCAATCCCTGGGTCCGGGAAGATCCCACATGCCGAGGAGCAACTAGGCCCATGCGCCACAACTACTGAGCCTGTGCTCTAGAGCCCGCAAGCCACAACTACTGAGCCCGCGTGCCACGACTACTGAGCCTGCACGCCTAGAGCCCGTGCTCCGCAACAAGAGAAGCCACCGCAAAGAGAAGCCCGCGCACCGCGACGAAGAGTAGCCCTCACTCGCGGCAAGTAGAGAAGAAAGCCTGCATGCAGCAACGAAGACCCAACGCAACCAATAAATAAATAAATAAATAATTTTTTTAAATGCTGAAAACAAATTTTATGTTCCCTGCCTTCAGAGGTCCTCCTGTACTTCCTCCTAATTGTTTCACAACATGTTAAAAGCCTAAATAGCCAACTCAATTAAACAGGCTATAAGCATCTCCTTCAAACATATATGATACTCTTTCAACATCAAGTAATACAATTAACTCATTGCCACATACGAAATCAATATACAGCAGAATAGAATGAGCAATAATCAATAGCCTTAACAAGGCGGCAGTGGCACGGCTCAATAAATAAAATAATAAGCGCACAACTCATATTCAGAATTAGAATATAACAAAATTTATACACAACTGCAAAGGAAAACCCAGAGCTGGCCACAGGAAACTACTAGGCTATACTAGCCCTGAAAAGACAATAAAATCAGGGAGCTGGGGCATTTTTCCCCATTTGCTGCAAAAAGTATATACTCTCATTTCTAACTAAAATAAAAATGTCTCAAGCTTGTGAATTAGGCCAGCATCTTTAAATATCTTGAAGCAAAAGAGACCATTTTACTGGGCTAGAATTGTATTCCTATCAATTCTGGGTAATATGAAAGGGGGAAAAATGAGGATGTGATAAATGGAATATGCCCTTTTTACACCTTTGAGGAAGTTAAGTGGTAGATATTTTACCAAGTAAGTAAGTTTATACAGGTATAAAAAGAACAAAGTAGGGATAGTGCAAATCATGGAAAAAATAGACTTTAATATCTAACCTTCTAGTCTGTGCAGGTGCTTTACTGAATAAACATTAATTTTATTTTTGAAACAAAGTCCTAGGTGAGTCTTTTAGGAAGTAATTTACATAAATAATATACTATTTGAAATACCAAATGTGAATTACTTATTTTAGGCCAACAGAGCTAAAGAGGCATTAGTTTTAAATGAAATTAAATTTGGAACAGATGGTTACAACCACTTTTCCAATCATGGATAACTGCATTTATGAAATGGGTTTTTAGGCACAGACAATGATACAAATACTGACTTATTTTATTAATACTACCCCAGTGAGCTTAAAGTCAAGTGGTACACATGCTAGAGATTAAGAGATGTTTTCTCTTGATAACAGGTAAATGAATAAGCTAGTATGTGATAATGCAGAAAAAAGTCATTTTTAAATCTTTAAATTAAATAATGGATAAATACCTGTAGTACAGTATGCAAAATAATGCGACATTTCTTCTGACATAAGGAAAGTTCTTCTCTTAAGGGGAAGATACCTTAGACGGAATTCCAGCATTCAGACAAGAACACCACGAGCAGCTAGCTACTAGGTATGAAGTGTTTACACTGAGAGAGGCGTTGCATAGAGTGACCTATATTATGTAAATGATCTCACTGAATCCTCACAAACGTTCAAAGCAGGCATCAGTAGTCTCATTTTATGAAGAAGGAAACTGAGACTTCGGGAGGTAAAGTGGTTGCCACAAAGTCACTAGGAAGTGACTGATGGAGTCAAACCCATATCAAGCTGCATTCATGGTTTTGGCTCTTAACCAGGTCTCACTCTTTGCCATGAAAAGTTTTTTACTTACACATTTTTGAATATGGCTTTTTGCAATCACTCTGCAGATGCTACTTTGAGTAAAAACTCCAAGGTAGCATTGGGACTAAGTGAAAACCATCGGTGGCTACATTCTCGTTACTCCTGGCACCAATATATTTGCTACAAAGTAATACTTTATTGTAAATTTCATCCCAAGGAAAAGAGCAAAGAGGCCAATCTAGACACTCAGAAAACAGCAAGAGGAAAAAAAAAGCAAAACTATAGCTAAAGCAAACTAATGAAGAAAATGCCCAGAGAAATGAAATCAAAGGACCAGGAATACCAGCATTCTGGTATACTCACCTTTCCCTGTGATCAGTTTGGTTCTGAACACAAAATAAGTTTTACTTCCATACCAAGTTTGAGTTTATATATCAAAAACAATTTTGTTAATAACATTTCTAACTGGCTGTTTGACTAAACTGATGCATTCAAGAAAATGGCCAAAAGGCCCTGAGTTTCTAATCGTTTAAGGAAAGGATCCTTGTAACACTAGCTATTGATGTTAAAGGTTTTCTTTTCCCTTTTGTCCAAGCTATCATTCGCCCAAATGAAAAGCTCTGTGAGGATAATTATATGTTTCTCATAGAGCATTTTAAGTCATATAATGAACACTAATATTTGGATACCTCTTTTAAAAGTCCAATTTAAACTAATATTTACTAAATACCCAGTAAGCCCAGGAATTTGACGTCCTTAAATCCATGTTTTTCTGAGAGCAAACATGCTCTTTTTGTCCTATCATGAACAAAATGCAAACAGTGATTCTTATATTTAGTCATTTTTATTTCAATTACAAATAATGCAAAAGTCTTAAAAACAATGTCATAAGCTATTTTAAAATTAAATATTCATGTGAAAAAACTTTCCCTTACTAAAGATAAGTACTATACAAATATACAAAGAATTAAATTACCTACTAAAATATTATTCCTAGCTAATTTTTAAAATACAATCTTAAAAGTTAGCATAAATACTTAAGTGTGACATACAATAGGAAGACGTATTATATAAATCATTGTCAAAGAGGTGGGTGAATGCTTTAATCTAGATTTTAATTTCATAGAGTATAACTTACAAAGACTTAGAAAGGCTTAAGCACAGTTTTTTGTTTCCAGTATTATTATAAATGCCCAGTGAAACTCATGAAATATGAAGAAGGAACTCTCACCCATTTAAAAAAAAAATGCCTCATGGTTCTATGCATTAGAAAAATATCAATTATATTACTTCCTTGAATAAGAAAGGATATTCTATTTTATGCAAAAAAAAAATCATAAGGATAATTATGTAATGAAAACCTCCTTATCTGGTGCCCCATACTTCACTTCCAAGCTTTGTCTTAGAATACGGAAACTCTTATTTGTTTTTTTCTCAGAACAGCCTATTATTCTGACTTTCTATGCTGTTCCCAGTCTGGCATGACTTTCAAAATTCTTCCTAAGTTTTAGATTCTCTATATTATCAAACTTCTAGTTAAAATTTAGTATAAATTTTCCATTTTAAATTAAAAAAAAACCTTATTAGTGATTATTCAGGGATGTTTTTCTGAATTCAGAAAAAGTGTGAGAGATCATGTTTTAAAAAGTATAGTTGTCTTAAATTCAGGCAATTACAGTGAGTCAACAAATATGCCTAAGTATGTCTGTCACTCTAATATGCAGACGCACTAATAATTAACACTATATTTTTGTATGCGTAAGATCGCTGTGTAGTGCTTCATAACGCTTTGTCAGCTTAAACAAGTTAAACTCAGAGCATAGGCTCTAAAGGTTGAAACACAGGCTCTAAAGACAGGCTGCCTGTATTGAACCCCAGTTGGACCACTTCCTGGCGATGCAAACTTGTATAGGTTACTTAATCATTCTGAGCCTCACCATTTTATATAATCAACAGATGATGATCAAAGCAGGGGAGCAAAATTAACCATGTCTATGCGTTACCTAAAAACCAATCTGATTCAGGTTTATCTTGCTAAATTTTGGAATATGATGGGTCTAGCATAAATCTTTTACCATGTAAACACACTCTCCTAATACAAGCACACAGTTTCTCTAGCTGTACACATAACCAGAGTTGAAATTCATCTGCGCTTCCCACAACTGACTACTTCACGGTTTCCAAGTTTTTCATGACAAACCTCTCAGACACGCACAAGGACATTTAATGCCTACTTACATTTCATGTGGGCAAATTTGTGTTCCACTGGGACATTTTAACATTAAAGAATAGAAGAGTTAAAACAATGTTTTATTATTCTATGATCATTTTAATCTTCATTATACTTCTCAAAAGCTGTAGTCTATCAACAACCTAACAGGTTCTGTGTGTTATTCACCCACTGCCTATTGCAATGCCTGGTACACAGCAGGTAATAAATGATGAAAAGGGGAGGAAGAATGGATTATTTTCCATTAATTGAGATGCAGAGGTGGCAAATACTTTGGTTTGCAATTTTTAAAATTCCTAACCATTCAGTATAAAAATATGTGTTTGGGGCGAAAATCTCTCCTCCAGCATTATTCATCCTTACGGGAAACACAGAAGCCAAAAGTAGCCAATAAAGATTCTAAAAAATAATAATAATAATTTTGCATTTCTCACCATGCATACTTAACCCACTAAATGCATGTTACATGTTAAGCTACTATATGTTAATCATAGTTTAAAGGTTGGGGGGAAGCTACTTAAATAGACCTCACCATGCAAAAACTTGCAATGTAGATGACTCTTCTTCAATGTGGATATGACTTTTAGTTTACCTGAGTTTAAGATGAGTTTGTTTTTTGTTTTTGGAGTGTTCTTTTATATATTGGGTATTCTTATGTGTACATTTGTCTTCAGTTTATTACTGTGCTATAATTCATGGAAGGCAATATCTGGCAGTAAAATTTCATAATAGTGAAAAAATTTTAATAAATAAAATCATGATGATAATTTTTTCTCATGGCTAGATTTAGATTTCATTAGTTTCCACTTAGCCATGAAGAGATATGAGATAATGTGAAGAAAGTTCATTAGGAACACAGATCTTTCTTAACAGGATTCTTTATAAATAAATGAATTCTTTAGTTATTTCGTTCTTCATGGTTCATTTCTCAGTTGCCTCCCTTAAAGAATTGTTTTATGAAAAGCAATGTCGTCTACCAAAGAGGAATCTTATTTTGGGCATGATAAATTTGGCTCTGTTTTTCTCTAAAACCTTTTTTTTTTTTTTTTTTTTTTAACTTGGCCCATTTGGTAAGCTAACACTGTTTAGTTATAAAAGCTTCCTGGGACTGGAAGATGTTACTAGACTTATTTTCAGTCTATGAACGATTTTAGAATATTAGATGAGCAAAGATATCTGAAAGCAAATTATCGTCTGAATGCAGTAACATGGAAAAGAATGAATTACAGATGTAATTTATCCGTCATGAGCAGATCCTAAACACTGATTATGTCCGTGCTTGTGCAGAAAATTGAAAATGATAGAAAAGCTTCCCAGCTTTTCTAACTTTAATTTTCCATGTTTTACTTTATGTAATTTACTGTCAACTATTAACAGCAGATGCTTCCTGCCTTATTTGAGAATAGCCTGGAATTAAGTATAAGTGATTCTAAAAACCAGAAGCCTCCACACCAAGTCTGAATTTTACGCAGAGAGATAAATTCTAAGTTAAGATGCCTGGGATCGTATGGGGTCTTGAGAAAACAGTTTTTGGATCTCAATAAATAGTGAGTCTCAATCTAACATGAACTGCAATTAAAATATAAATATTGTTGAATAAATTGAGATAGCATCAGGGACCTCCCTGGTGGTCCAGTGGTTAAGACTTCGCCTTCCAATGCAGGGGGTGTGGGTTCGATCCCTGGTCAGGGAGCTAAGATCCCAGATGCCGCATGGCCAAAAAACCAAAACCAGAAAACAGAAGCAAATTCAATAAAGCCTTTAAAAATGGTTCACATCAAAAAGTCTTAAAAAAACCCAAAAAACTGAGATAGCATCAGAAGAATCCTTCTGAGCCTAAAATTGTTATATAGGGTTAAATTATAGGAGGTTCCCAATAGACCAACGGTGATGCAAGGAGAGCTGCCCCAGCCTGGTGACCTGTGGCTATGGGAACTCTCTTATTGGGAATTCCCTCTAGTTCTCTTTCTACTTGTGGTCTCAGAATTAGTAGTTGTGAGAGGGAAGGGAGGGAAAAAAAGGAAAGATAAACCACCAGACACATTTCTCTCTCTCCCTTAAGTTTCTCTTCCACCGACCCTCCAATTGCTATGGAAAAGTTCCACCTCTGAACTCTACCACCACCACCTAATTTACTGGTCTCCCTGTTAGCAATCTGCCCCTGGAGGGCTGTGTTTTTAATATCTGCCTTCCCAAAGTTTGACACAGGAAGTGTTTAAGCTATACCCTGGAGGGCTGTGTTTTTAATATCTGCCTTCCCAAAGGCTGACACAGGAAGTGTTTAAGCTATACCCTGGAGGGCTGTGTTTTTAATATCTGCCTTCCCAAAGGCTGACACAGGAAGTGTTTAAGCTATACTCCTTGAATTGTGAAATCCCCACCCCCATCACCTCCTAAATGTCTTTCTTCTCATATCTGGTTCTTTATTGCGGATCCCTTGACTATCTCCTGTGCTAAAACGGCCAGAAAACAAAAACAAAAACATCTTGGTTTGATATTGTCACTATGCACCTATTTTTGCCCATTTCTACTAGTAATCAGAAAGAAACAGTATCAAAACAAAGCTACACTTTTGATAATTTTAGAAAGGAAAGAGAATGGGCAGAAGCTGTTCATCAATGTGAAGTTCCACAGTGGACGAGACTCACAACCAAAAAAGCCCGGATGAATTTCCAGAGTCCCAAATTTGAAACTTGAAATGTATTTTTCCCATCGAAACAGTTTAACAAAAGCAGCTGGGGGCCTATGACACTAATATTACTTAAGATGCATGATGGGATATAGTACTCATAATGCTTCTGGGGAGCCTCCTGGGTCTAATTAATAATCCGAGTTTCCAGGGTACTCTTTGTACTGGACTATAACGCAAGCATCCTATGGGTTACTTAGGCTTCCCAGGGTTGGACTAATGACTTAACCACACTGCTTCTGTGGAAAAAGGCTTTCTAAACAATTAAAACTTTGGAATATGGGGTTTTTTTTTTTATACATTGGGGGACAGCTATATAGTTTATACAGTGACTCCTTAAAACGATTAATTTAAAATGTTTTTCCTACATGGCCATACATTTAAAACAAATATATAATCTTTGAAAGTTGGTGGAAGCATTCTTGATGCTATTTTGTGTTCCCTCATTGATTCATTTGTTGACTTAAAATATGTTTTGAGTATTTACTGCTTTAGGCCCTACGCTGTAAATCTGCCTGAAATATTAATTTTTATTCTGAAGCACTTTCAGGTATTTTCTTTGCTGAATCCTTGGGATGTGGATATGTAAATTAAGAAGCAATGTTTTAGGGCTTCCCTGGTGGCGCAGTGGTTGAGAGTCCGCCTGCCGATGCAGGGGACGCGGGTTCGTGCCCCGGTCTGGGAGGATCCCGCGTGCCGCGGAGCGGCTGGGCCCGTGAGCCATGGCCACTGGGCCTGCGCGTCCGGAGCCTGTGCTCCGCAACGGGAGAGGCCACAGCAGTGAGAGGCCCGCGTACCGAAAAGGAAAAAAAAAAAAAAAAAAAAAAAAAAAAGAAGCAATGTTTTACAGGAAAGTGGTTAAAAGTGGTGGCTGTGAAATTAGGTTACCAGGCTTGGAGTCCACATTTTACTGGGTGAATGACCTTGCGGACATTACTTAACTTCTCTGTACTTCAGTGTGACCATCTGAGAAATGGCAGTGATACCAGTAACTCTTCAAAGAGTTTTTGTGAGGACTAAGTACTATGAAAAAATTAAAAGCGCTGAAAATACTGAGCAGCATAAAATAATTTTCAATAAATATTAACTCATTTTATTTTGCTTCATACAGAGGAAATAAAGTATATTTGCAGAAGAAGCATAAAAAGGCATCAGAGTAACTACAGATTGTTTTGTCGAAATCATTGAGACCTGTTTTTTATGACATACACTCCTGTTACAGTCCATTTATAAATATATAACTGTTTATATAAGTATGCACTGGCAATAGGAAAATTAAAAAAATAAAGAAAGCAATTTTTAATTTCTGTATTAGCAAAAATCAATCCATTTGTGATATGCCATATTTTATTGACTAAATATATCATGATTTGAAAGGAAAAAAAAAAAGGCAACTCTAGTTAACGAGGACAGGAAAAGTGAGGACAGGTTTGCCAACATGAGAAGATACAAGTTTCTCTTCAGAAGTGATCTCCCCTCATACTCAGATGCTTTTCAGGGAGAGATACTTGATTCTGGAAGTTTTCTTGGGGAGGGGGGGGCAGAAATCTCGCTAACTCCCATCCCAGTAACTGCCCTCCTGAACATCCATTTCCCCCTTCTACCTAAACTACCCAGAGGCATGGTTTCAATCAGGGCGGCAGTTAAGTACATAGTTTCCAGCTATCCTTGCTGCCAATGAGAAACCAGGATGAATCACTGGGTGAAGCTTAGAGGACTTTTGCTAAAAGGAGACTAAGTGGGCTGGGCTGTGGCCTCTTTTGCCCATGCTTCTTCCTGCTTCCTGGAATGCAGATATGGTAGCTGGCACTGCAGTGGCCATCTTGCAATTTTTAAATAAACCTATGGTTGGAAGTCATGTGCTCCCAAGGACCTAAGGGTGAAGAAACCTAAGTTCTAGTGACTGTGGAGTCATCACATAGGCCTGGACAACCTACTGAAACATAAACCCTGAAGTTTTTATGCCTCAGGCTGGGGAGGAAAGGTGTCTCTGTTACTCAACACTGAATATAATTCCTTAAAGACAAAATGTCTAAATCATTTCTGTATGACTCCAGAGAGAAATATAAAAAGGGACCAGAACCAACCGTTCTGAAGCTGGGCAGTTAGAAAGCTGGACAGAACTCAGGGATAACACAAGAAGAATAATACTGGTCAGACACGGCCAAGGCCCAAAGGTATCCAGGAGACAGCCTTTCAATCAAATTACAATGTATAATGGATGATAACTATCAGTATTTTTAAAACACAAATCCTTATAATAGAGAAAGTTTTGTCTCTAACAACAAACTATCTCAAAGTAAAAATCTTTCAAAAATGTGCCAAGAGAGCATAAATAATGCTGTAGGTGATGTTCCTTTGATGTTTTCTGTATAAGAAATACAGTATTAGATAAAAACTCTGTAGTTGTTTATCATAAATAAATATGAGAATAAGATGTCCTCACCAGAATTATTCTTGTTTAAGGTAAAATTCACCAAGAAATCACTATTCTAACAATCTGTTATACTTCAAGCAACTAAGTATTTCTAACAAGCCTTTCCAGTTGCTTTTACTGAAATTTCTGCGTATTAATAACTATCATCAGGGCTAAATCACAGACCATCTACTTAGTTATCCATTTCCACTGACATAATTTTTGGCCTTGTTAACATAGAAATTGCTCCCTTATCTACAAGCACAAAATGTGTTTCTGCTGAAGTTTAAAAAAAAAAAAAAAACACTCAAAATTTGCTCAATAGGATCTCTTTTTAAGAAAATAAGAAGCTTTGTCTAAGTCTGTGGGAAGGCAGAGACATTGCTCAGCATGAAAGGTAACAGATTAGCGATGTTGATAGCTGAAATCCTCTACTTATCCTTGGCAAGGAAAATGACAGGATAAGCTCCCCAAACTAGGTCCCTAGGTGTCTGTGCTGAGTCTGAGAAACATTCAATTTCTCACCTCCCGCGTGAACCAGGCACAGGTCACACACTTCCCGAATACAAGATTTACACCACGCTGCATAGGCTCTTTTAAGTCAGTAACAGCCGTCAGGAACAGCCTTGTACATTGCATTGCTTTGAGGCCATTCGTGGAATCAGAATCTTGTGTACGTTTAGAAGTCCGAGTTACAATGAAAGTTTGAACTCGATTATAAGTGCCACATTGCTTTAGGTTTAAATTGTTTTTAGTTTGCCACACACAAAAATTGAAGCAAGGTTTAATGCGAAAAAGAAAAAATAGAAGCAGTGTACCATAATCTTATGAAGAAAAAAAAAACTAGTTCTAGAATTAGTGCCTTAGGTATCATCATTCAAAACACGGCTTGTAATTTGTCCAAAAGTTTAAAAATCTTTACTCCTTTCAAAAATATTATTCTAAAAAAAGTCTAACCATAGAATATAAATAGGTAAATGAATAAAGTTGTAAGTATTACCAAAGCAGCTGCGGCTACTGAGAATTTCATTAAAGAAAGGTTTGTGTCAGAGTTGATGACATTACACCTGGCTCATTCACAGGGTGTTCTTTACAAAGTTGTGACGTTTCTGCTTAGAAAATACAATTTGAACTTTCATATGATACACAGTGCTACACAAGTTATGCTAACAGTTCATCTCCTAAATCATTAGCGGGAAATGGGGAAGTCCTGTGTCAACCTGTCGCTGAAAGACACACTGAATATGTACCTACAGAGTTACATGTACATACAGTACTCTGTCAGAGTTTTAATATCACATGGGAGACGCCCTTAGCAAAACAACAAACAACAATGAAATTCTAGGTAAAAGTTATTCCAATTAGGAGCCTACTAGATCAAAGTTTTAATTCAAAAGTAGATGTTTAGCCTGAAATTTGCAGATACCATTTTGTCAGGATTATCAGCTGAACTGGTTTAAAAGGTATTATGGAAAGACTATGCTGGGACTTAGAGCAACACAGGCAACTGCTAAATTGAAGATAAACTGTGCTAACAATGGGAGATCTTCTAAAAATGTAACTGTAAATACCTTGAGACCACTTTATTATGTCCAGTTATGTCACCCTATCCCCACGTAACCATCTGAAGACTTGGTTTATCTGCGTTACTAACTATGAGTTTTCTAGTGGCTCATTTACCTGGATGTTTACCTATTTGTGTGTCTTCTAATAGCTGGTTTTATTACTTCAGATATTCTGCTAAGTCTTCAGAGGCACTTTAAATGTGTTCGCTCATGCCCTCGATTCCACACCACTTTGCAGTGGAATCTGGTCTCTGATGTGTCTATGATAAATTTGATCAGCTGGGCTATCTATATACACAAACATGTATAACGGTGAAATGAACAATTATTTATCTTAAACAAAATTGCCTAATTTGATATGAGAACAAGGTACTAAACTTTTCAAAGGTAAACGTTTGCTAGATTTTTGGAAAATAGATAGTAAACATAAAGGTTATACTTCTCCTCCCACAGAACCTGAAAAATAAATGGATATTTGAAAAAGAAGAATTCAATAAGCAAGTCTCTTTCTGCTGATCACAAAATGAGAGCTTATTTTTTGATAATATAAATAAACTTGGCATCACATTAAAATACAGCCTGTAGGCTTTCTTTATATCAACTACTTAATTTTAGTTAAGAGAGTATTACTGAAGAAAATAGGTAACTTGCCATTAACGACTCTTTGAATCATCATTCCTGAAACATAATATTCTAATAGTATCTTACAGTGTTGACAATTTTCTTTGGATATTTTTCTCTTTTGGTATCCCTTTCGTAAGCCATAAGAAAAAAAAAATTGTCTCCAGCATTAAATAAAACACCTTTTCTAATGTTCAGCATTTCTGAAGTAATAAAACACTCAAATCTATAATCTGTGAGCAATTTAATTCTCAATATGAATATACTCTTAGACTGTTGGAAATTAAGACTGCAAGTGCAAAAGCAAAATTAAGGGAGAAAAATTAAGTGCTTAAAATATTGTTTAATGTATAAGTGATAACTCATTATTACATCTTTTGTTCTTTCTTACTATCATTCTATTTCAGTATATGCATATGTACATATATTCCTCATTACTATATATTCTCATTTTACTTAGCAACACATTTACTGTGATGCAGAATTCTAGGTTTTCACGTAGTAAATGCATCTAAGTTAATTATTTAAACTTTAAAATCACCAATATGCAACTAATAGACTATCAGCTGATTTTCTGCCTATTCCCTTTAGTATGCCAATTGATTTCTTTTACATAAATACTTTCTTGAACTGTTTGACTTCTGTTTTTAATGAAATGAATTCTCCGCCTCTATGTAGAAGTCTGCTATAAACCTAAGTCACCTGGGAGCCTGGCCAAAGTCTGAAACAGCACAGCTGAAGGGTACAGCCATTTCCCAGGGTCCTCTCAGAGAGTATTTGGTTTGCTTTCCTAACTTGCTAAAAATAGTAGATTACACAGTCTACCTCCATCTCAGGGCTCAAGAACTCACAAAAGGCTGGACTGTGGATTGTAGCAATATATAGAACACATTTTATTAAAGAAGTCAGGATATTACACGTTTTCTCAATTCCTTCCGTTTACTCTCTGAAACAATACAAATGATCTGGCGGTTACTGGCATGGAAACCTCATAATGCTCCCAAATTTCAGAACTTCAGGCATGAGTCACAGAATTACTTTAACTGCTTTAAAATATGTTTTTGATCTATTTTAGCCGCAAAATTGAACACAGGAAGACTACTATCTAAAAGGTGGGATTCTAAATACTCTATAAAGAATCACATGTGTTAGTTACAAACATACACACATATATGTGAAACACGGCTTTCTGAAACATGAATACTTAATCACACATTCAAATTTTTTTAAAATTAATTCTCAACATAGTTCACTAACATTTAAGGAGCTGTTGTTCTGGGGATGAAGCTCCACCAGAAAAAAACTTGTGTTTATTTTTTCCCCGTTATTTAAATCAAAATATCTTACCACATTTTAGACACTATAAATTAAATTTCAGTTTCTCTTAGAAAGACAAAGAATAGGGACAACGTTTGCACTGATTAGCTGCTACAACGAGCTGATTTCAAAAGTGAATTTAAAATCTTGAAATTATTTGTTATTAAACAAGAAGTCCTGGATGTTGATGTGGCAGTTGAATCCCGTTAACCACACAGCACGTCCTTAGGCAATGCTGCTGCTTTACTCAAAGGGGGACTGTTCTATGGCCACAAGTGAGCAGCAACTAAAAAAATATTTTGAGATGGAAAAACAGCAACTGAATTTTAATGTTTCACAATGTTTCCAAATGCTGTGAAAGCAGGTCTTCTGTGAAACCACTCAGTGTCACAGCCAAGTTTAAGGTCCTTCATCTTGCAGCTACCAGTGCACCATCAACTGTCTGTGGGATTAAAAATTGGATTTACTAGTAATTGGGTCAAAACAGGGTTACTTATGGACACAGCTGGTTACCGACAAGTGTAATTAGCCCTTTGCCCCTCATTTTACGGGTCCCAGTCTCTAATTACACCTAAATGCAGTTGGCAGGTATTTAGGAAGACACATTCACAAGGTACAACCACTGTGCCCTTCATCGATGCCTTTCAAAGGAAAGGAAACAAAAAGGCCCAGTGGTAATTTATAACTTTTGTTTATTGATCTTTAGCACTATGACACTAAGAACAATCTAACACTATAAGGTATCTCTGTTGTCGTTTATTGATCTTAGCACTATGACACTAAGAACAATCTAACACGATAAGGTATCTCTGTTGTCGTTAATACCTTTTTTTATATTCTACTTTGAAGATAATATCCTTGAGTCTTTGGTGAAACTTTAGCAAAGTGAGCTGCACACGCTGGACCAAGAAGCAATTTACTGAACTAGTTAACTCACAAGTTAACTCGTAACATTGGGGTGAGTTATGAGTTAACTTACGTGTTAACTATTTCAGTTAATCCACCCCTATGGTATTAAAGAAAGGTTACTGTAGCACTATTTTTTTTCTTTTTGCAAAAGACAGAATGGATCTGTGAAACCTTCACTTTTCTACACATGTTGAAATAACAGCGACTCCCCTTCTCCAAGGTTCAGAGTGAATTAAACCAGCACATTAATATTCAAAGGCAGTTCAATAAGCCAAGTATGTAGAGAGTACCCAGGAATCTTCACACTTCTAGTCGACCTTGCACATCAAAATTAAGACATGTATGCTCTCTTTTAAAAGACCCACTTTCAAACTTGATACCTGAAATACGAACCCAATGACATTTTTGAATGTCGAAATATACTAAAGTGAACTTGTTGGTATTATGGTGCCCACAAAAGCTAACTTTTAATTAACACCTCTAGCTGAGACTGTTACAAATAAAAACATAATAATCAGGAGGTAGCAGAAAATAAACTGCTAAGTTACGTCACATTAGAATTTTAGAAACTTAAAAAATCCAATTAATAATACTACTCAAGCGTTTCTACCGAATTATAAAAGTCACATCCAACAAAGTTTATGCCTCTCATAGGGTACTGTGGCAGCAGCTCAGAAACTTACTTCTAGTTATGTTTTCCACAAAATGCATTGCTTCTGGCCTTGAAATAATATGCTCATACAACAAAAAGGAACTCCATAATGTCAAAACATTAATATAAAAAGTCTATCCAAGTTTAGCTGACAAAATCTGCTATGCTTTTACAACGGTACAGCACGTTTTCAAACAAGCAGAAACAAATCATCCCCGTTCAGCCAGTGCCATGGCCTTGTATATAATCTATGCACATGCTAACACACACACGTACCTATCTACATTTACTATTCCTATAGATAGGCACTGACTTAGCTATTACTAAGTAAAAAGTCGGCCAACTGACACCTTCTGCTCTAGAAAAAAAAAAAAAAATCACAGCATTAAAGGACGGAGAAAGTTACTCACAACAAAGAAAGTTTGGCCAGACTTGGTTCTACTGCTCCTCAGTAAAGACCCCCACCTCAACATCATCAAGAACACACCGTATAACTAAAACTATTAACACAGCAACCCATAATTCCAAACTCGGTGGACTGTATATCCATATCCCCTTTATTCAATTATTGCATATCCTTAAAATAATATAATATTTACTCACTTTCAATGAATCAAAGCAGGCGATTACTCGTCCATTTTCAACTTGGCAGCTTTTCGAAGGATGTGCAAATTTACATTCCGTGTCTGGCCGTGAGCAAGTCCCCCTTTGGAACTCTCTACATACTTCCAGTGTTAGCCATTTTGTGTCCCGAATTGGTGTGACACTAACAGCCATGTTTAGATTTTACAGGTAGTTAAAATTTTCAGTGAAACCAACAAACCCAACCCCCCCTCAAAAAAAACAGTAACAACCAAAAAAAGAAAAAACTGAACTGATAAAACTGTAAAATGATGATGAAAATGTCTCCTCCAAAATACTTTTCCCCCACTCCCTGCTTTAAAAGTACATGGAAAATTGTGTTGTCAATATCAAGGAAAAGATCTCCCACTAGAAATTCACAGCAGGAAACTGTTAATTCAAAGAGGTTTTGGTTTTTAGAGAAATACTAGGAACGTAAGTAGATGAACGTTTAAAAGTAGGGCCTCGAATCAGCCTCGTGCTCTCAGTAACCCCTTCCCTGTGCCAATTTGGAGCCCAAAATGCAAGCATGAAAACGTGGCAGACCCTTTGACACCGAATTTCCAAGCTGCTTTCAGCAAAGTTGTCTGAAAGGGAATCTCCTCACAGCTGAATTTGCAATGGAGTTTGGTGATGCAATCGGTATTGATTAGTTTGGCATAGACAGATGCAGCAGTTTAGAGCAAAATCGAGAAAATGATTTTTTTTTTTCCTCCTTGATTTCCTGGCAGAAGATATCTTACTTTTTCAGCAAACTTTTCTTTTAAAACTAAAGCAGCCTAGGGCAATGCCAGATACTTAGAGCTTTTCTCTTGATTATAAGTAGAAATGGGGGTGTCTGGGCTAGAGGTGGAGGGTGGATGTGCTGTCGTCACAGTCTAGCTGGCAGCAAGCAAGGCAAAAGCAGAGACTGCTCTAGAAGCGGTTCCAAGCAGCAGAGACGTCAGGAAAGGCACTTCTTAGTACCAACCTGTAGAAAAAAGAGATAGGTTAAGATTTACTAAGTAGCTCTTCACTGATGTCCTACAGTATCACAACCTTGCCATGTGCTACCAGACTAAGTAGTATTCAAGTCAGCCCCTCTCTCTCCCTTTCTCACACACTCAACACTCTCTCTCTCTCTCTCTCACACACACACACACACACACACACACACACACACACACACACACACAATACTTACAGTGAGGCATACTGCAGCCAGCCATCGTAGATTTATTAAAAAAAGGGGCCGTTTCCCCTTGTGAAGCAATGCATGATAGAGAGATAACCAATCACAGATAGTGTTGCAGCAATACTCTGGGCAGAAAGCCAATAGTGTGGGTTGTCTTATGAAAGGTCGCGCCTGTCAGATGTTCATTACTATGCTATAAGCACAGAAAATGTCCATCAGATGTGACTTATTCCACTGCAAGAGGACGAGCATGTGGGTTTTGAATTTACCCAACATGCAGTTAGTGGACTAAACCATGTTAGTTTCAAAACAGCTTCTCAAACAAGTCCAAGCACTTGAAGATCATTATCAGGAAATAAAAAGCAAGGTTTAAAAACTGCAGCTGACTTCCAAGCTGCTCTCCCTCCGGCTCTGCGCAGGCACGGGCACTGAACAGCCTGCTCCTGCTGTCCTGACACGTGAATAAAAAAGGAAAGGGGTGTTTACAAATGGTACATTCTCCTGACCTATCCAATTCACTTCCTTCTACAGCCCGAGTCCTGCCCCTCCACTGAAAGCGGCACTCATACTGTAAAACTATTCCATTCAGCCGGCAGACACTTTGTCAATATATCACAGGCAGGCGAGATATGAACAAAAGCATCCTTTATTCTAACATTTTTTAAGCAGAAGTTGAGGTCATGTGGGGAAAAGAAGGAGTGCAGTGTTGTCAGTGTGGCTGGCAAATCTGAAGTCGACCTCAAGGGAGAAAGTGATTGCATCGCAGAAACATTAAACATTAAGTGAACCATTTGATTTGGGTGACATGATGCACTTCAGAGGTACGAATGAGCTGGAGGGTGGGAGCTGGGGGATGCCCTATTGCCTAACGCTCTACTGACTCAGGCTGCTCTTACAGCGGGGTACTTTTGCTTCTAACAACTTACTTTCTCTTTCAATCTAGATGGAAAAACTTTCAGAAAATGCTCAGTAGTTACCAAAAGCATACACTTTTTCCCCCCATTTTGAATGATACCAAAGAAAACAAGGCTTTAATAACTCTAAAAGTTTCACACTCTAAAGAGCAATGACACAGTATAATAAAGTGTTAGGTCACACTTCTTCAAGGGCCCAAAATGGCCAACTAGCGTATATTTATAATTTGGAAATTAAAATACAGAATATGAATATATATACATACATATATATAAACCATGGATATCTAGCCGAAATTTTTAAAATTTATTTTAGAACTAATACTGTCATGCTTAACATTAATTTTTTAAAAACTACCAGATACTAGGTTTAGAAAATATTGTAGTAAGACTACAACTTTTGGAAAGATTAAAAAAAAAAAAAAAAACTCATACTGATGCTCCAGAAATATTTTTGTTTTTAAAAAATTTTCCGGTCCTAATTCCTGGTTCTGTAAAAAGAAAGCCAAGTTGGTCACAAACTCTTAAGATTCATCCACCTTCCTTAATGTTTACCCTGCATTCAAAATTTCTCAACTTCTTCATGCCTTTGCATATGTACCACATCTGTGGTCAACATCTCTTTTGTCTTTCTGGAATCTTCAAGAGCTTCACCTGCAACCATTACCTCCTTTAGAAGCTGGCTAACATGTCACTTCTTCCAAGAAGCTTTCAAGATGTCACTTCCTCCGTCTCCACCCACCCATAGATTAACACTGTCTCCTCCCAATTTACCTCTGCTCCCCTCGACAGTGTTTTATTTGCTTACGTGCCTGACCCACTAGCCTAATGTTCCCAAGGACAGAAACAATCTAACTCATCTCAGTAACCCTAAATGCCTGGCTTAGGGATGGAAAACAGATGGCGCTCCATAAACTGTGGCAAATTAAATGATTGATTTCTACAGGCGAACTGGAAGTAACTTTACAGCACATAAATACACACACACATGCAGGAACACAGCCATATAAACAAATATGAACACACACCTGAAAACACACACACACACACACACACACACACACTCCTCACTGCCTCTATAAATTTCCATATTCTAGGGTCACTCAGGCCTCCCAGCATCTAGGAATCCTCCCCCTGGCCCTGGACAGCTCCCCTCACACGCCAGCTCTTCTAAAACTTCATTACTCTCAAGCCCCTCCTCCTCCATGTTGCTCTCACTACCAACAGCAGATGAACTTACATGTCACAAATATTTCATAGTAAAAATAGTGGCCCTCAGGCATGAACTCTCTCTCACCTTCCCACCATCCATCTTTCAACTATCTTTCTGTACGCTTTCTTCTCAGTCCCCCAGGAGCTTTCCCTTCTCCTGCCCAAGGCTAAGCTGCCACCTTGACTGGCTCCTTCTCAAGACTTCTTTCCCTCTAAACTCCCTCTATATAGGAACACCTGCCTTTCCCGCAATTCCTTCTCTTAGCCCTCAAAGTGCTGAAGAAGCTCTAAACTGGAAGGGGTGGCACAGCAGGAGGAAGGGGACCTTGCCTAGTTACACATCACCTCTCCCTAATGCTCTTCACCCATCCTTCCCAAACAAACGTCTGAAGAGTCATCTACACATGCTATTTTCCTGCTTCTCCTCCATTCACGTTTGAATCTGTATCAGTGTAACCTCTGTAACTATTACTTTAGTGCTCAGTGACAGCAGTCAATGCTTCCAACAAAGCCAAAGCCAAAGCCTACGCTGAGTCCCTTGTCATTACTTGACCTCTAACAGCCCGTACAACTCCCTCTTTCTGGACCCCCTCTCCTTGTCTTGAATTGACACATTTTATCTTTTTGGCTGCACCTCTATCCTCGCTGGGAGAGAGGAGCTGTGAGGAACTGCTCAAGGTTCTTGGCATATGTCACACCCGTTGTGAGCTCCTGGGACTTGTTACATGCTAACCCTTTGTTTGGTTTGACACATACTTCTTCACCCCTTCAACTTGGCAAATCCCTTCTCCTTGTTTAAACTGCTATTCAAATATCACCTTCTGTAGAAGGCTGGGCCAACTCTGATAAACATTATTCCCTTTCAGAATATTCTCAGTACTTTGTATCTCTTGGTACTTTTGCCCCCAAGGTTATAAACTCCGTGACAACAGAGTGTACTACCACTTTTTTTTAACCCAGTCCCTGGAACATAACAGATGTTCTTAAAATGTTTACTAAAAGAATAGGTTTTATTCAACCTACTAGGAATAAACATGTTTGTGAGAATGTGTGTCTAGTTCCGAGGAAAATTTCATCATGATCTATGGGATCTAAACAATATGAGGAAAGACAATGGTACCATCAGAAATATCTTCACTGCTTGCTGGTTATGTCTAAATACAACTACAAAATTAATTTCTAGGGTTGATTATTTTTCCTTTCTACAATGTTACAGGTTTAGTCCCACTCAAGTACAAAATATACTTTAATTACTAAAATGCTTATAAACAGGTGTCCTGATTATTTATATTTTCTGTAGCAGAGAAATCCTATTTACATCAAAAAGTATCACTGGGGCTTCCCTGGTGGCGCAGTGGTTGCGCGTCCACCTGCCGATGCAGGGGAACCGGATTCGCGCCCCGGTCCGAGAGGATCCCACATGCCGCGGAGCGGCTGGGCCCGTGGGCCGTGGCCGCTGGGCCTGTGCGTCCGGAGCCTGTGCTCCGCGACGGGAGAGGCCACAGCAGAGGGAGGCCCGCGTACCACCAAAAAAAAAAAAAAAAAAAAAAGTATCACTGAAAGAATTATAGATATGTGTA
>NC_041214.2:16618632-16619078 GCF_002837175.3 Physeter macrocephalus
GCCTGCGCGTCCGGAGCCTGTGCTCCGCGACGGGAGAGGCCACAGCAGAGGGAGGCCCGCGTACCACCAAAAAAAAAAAAAAAAAAAGTATCACTGAAAGAATTATAGATATGTGTATTTGTAAGTTGAAAATACTATTATAAAATGTATTAGGCAAGGACGATAATCAAAATATTTATAATTAGCCAGGCATGGACAAGTGAGCAATCAGATAGGGCAGCGACTTCTATGAAATAGTCCAGCTGCACCTGATAATGTGTGTTCCAGCCTTTGATACAAGGCACTGGGAGTAACAAACTCAAACTTTTTTTTTTTTTTTTTTTTGCGGTACGCGGGCCTCTCACTGCTGTGGCCTCTCCCGTTGCGGAGCACAGGCTCCGGACGCGCAGGCTCAGCGGCCATGGCTCACGGGCCCAGCCGCTCCGCGGCATGTGGGATCTTCCCGG